>NW_024881320.1:16986618-17163611 GCF_018691265.1 Tyto alba
CCAAGATGATGTTTTCTCCTTTAAAGAGCTCTCTCTTCTCTGGAATCCACCCGAGACTCCTCTCTGGCATCTTCCAAAGTCTTTTCTTCTCTCCTTTTGGGACCTGAGGCCCGGGGAACAGCCCCAGACTCCTCTACGGAAGCTACCCCAGATCTTGCTTCTCCTTTAAAGGTCCATCTCTTCTTGGGATCTGCCCGAGACTCCTCCCAGGCATGTCCCGAGTCCCTTGACCTCTGAGTTAGGGACAAGACATGCTGGGAAGCAGCCCTAGACTTCTCCAAGGAAGATTCCAACATGATTTTTTTCCTTTCAAGGACATTTTCTTATCTGGAATCCGCATGTAATTGATCCCAGCATGTAGTAAAATGTTTACCCTCCCTCCGCTTTAGGGACCTGAGATGCTGGGAAGCAGCCCTAGACTTCTCCAAGGAAGATTCCCAACATGATTTTTTTCCTTTCAAGGACATTTTCTTATCTGGAATCTACATGTCACTGCTCCCAGGCACTGTGCCCACAGATTTCCCCTCCGCTTTAGGGACCTGAGATGCTGGGAAGCAGCCCTAGACTTCTCCAAGGAAGATTCCCAACATGATTTTTTTCCTTTCAAGGACTCTCTGCTCTCTGGAAGCCACCTGAGACTCCTCCCAGGCATGTTCCAGAGCCTCCTGGCCTCTGCTCCAGGGACAAGAGATCCCAGCGATCAAGCCCAGACACCTCAAAGGAGACACCCAAGATGATGTTTTCTCCTTTAAAGAGCTCTCTCTTCTCTGGAATCCACCCGAGACTCCTCTCTAGGCATCTTCCAAAGTCTTTTCTTCTCTCCTTTTGGGACCTGAGGCCCCGGGGAACAGCCCCAGACTCCTCTACGGAAGCTACCCCAGATCTTGCTTCTCCTTTAAAGGTCCATCTCTTCCTTGGGATCTGCCCGAGACTCCTCCCAGGCATGTCCCGAGTCCCTTGACCTCTGAGTTAGGGACAAGACATGCTGGGAAGCAGCCCTAGACTTCTCCAAGGAAGATTCCCAACATGATTTTTTTCCTTTCAAGGACATTTTCTTATCTGGAATCCGCATGTAATTGATCCCAGGCATGTAGTAAAATGTTTACCCTCCGCTTTAGGGACCTGAGATGCTGGGAAGCAGCCCTAGACTTCTCCAAGGAAGATTCCCAACATGATTTTTTTCCTTTCAAGCACATTTTCTTATCTGGAATCTACATGTCACTGCTCCCAGGCACGTGCCCACAGATTTCCCCTCCGCTTTAGGGACCTGAGATGCTGGGAAGCAGCCCTAGACTTCTCCAAGGAAGATTCCCAGCAAGAATTTCTCTCCTTTCAAGGACATTTTCGTATCTGGAATCCACATGTAATTGATCCCAGGCATGTAGTAAAATGTTTACCCTCCGCTTTAGGGACCTGAGATGCTGGGAAGCAGCCCTAGACTTCTCCAAGGAAGATTCCCAGCATGATTATTTCCTTTCAAGGACATTTTCTTATCTGGAATCCACAGGTCACTGCTCCCAGGCATGTGCCCACAGATTTCCCCTCCGCTTTAGGGACCTGAGATGCTGGGAAGCAGCCCTAGACTTCTCCAAGGAAGATTCCCAGCAAGAATTGTTTTCCTTTCAAGGACATTTTCTTTTCTGGAATCCGAATGTAATTGTTCCAAGGCATGTACTAAAATGTTTACCCTGTCCTTTACGGAACTGAGATGCTGGGAAGCAGCCCTAGACTTCTCCAAGGAAGATTCCCAACATGATTTTTTTTCCTTTCAAGGATATTTTCTTATCTGGAATCCGCATGTAATTGATCCCAGGCATGTACTAAAATGTTTACACTGTCCGTTAGGGACCTGAGATGCTGGGAAGCAGCCCTAGACTTCTCCAAGGAAGATTCCCAACATGATTTTTTTCCTTTCAAGCACATTTTCTTATCTGGAATCTACATGTCACTGCTCCCAGGCACGTGACCACATATTTCTTATCCGCTTTAGGGACCTGAGATGCTGGGAAGCAGCCCTAGACTTCTCCAAGTAAGATTCCCAGTATGAACTTTTTTCCTTTCAAGGACATTTTCTTATCTGGAATCCGCATGTAATTGTTCCAAGGCATGTACTAAAATGTTTACCCTGTCCTTTACGGAACTGAGATGCTGGGTAGCAGCCCTAGACTTCTCCAAGGAAGATTCCCAACATGATTTTTTTCCTTTCAAGGACATTTTCTTATCTGGAATCTACATGTCACTGCTCCCAGGCACGTGACCACATATTTCTTATCCGCTTTAGGGACCTGAGATGCTGGGAAGCAGCCCTAGACTTCACCAAGGAAGATTCCCAACATGATTTTTTTCCTTTCAAGGACATTTTCTTATCTGGAATCCACAGGTCACTGCTCCCAGGCATGTGCCCACAGATTTCCCCTCTGCTTTAGGGACCTGAGATGCTGGGAAGCAGCCCTAGACTTCTCCAAGGAAGATTCCCAACATGATTTTTTTCCTTTCAAGGACTCTCTGCTCTCTGGAAGCCACCTGAGACTCCTCCCAGGCATCTTCCAGAGCCTCCTGGCCTCTGCTCCAGGGACAAGAGATCCCAGCGATCAAGCCCAGACACCTCAAAGGAGACACCCAAGATGATGTTTTCTCCTTTAAAGAGCTCTCTCTTCTCTGGAATCCACCCGAGACTCCTCTCAGGCATCTTCCAAAGTCTTTTCTTCTCTCCTTTTGGGACCTGAGGCCCCGGGGAACAGCCCCAGACTCCTCTACGGAAGCTACCCCAGATCTTGCTTCTCCTTTAAAGGTCCATCTCTTCCTTGGGATCTGCCCGAGACTCCTCCCAGGCATGTCCCGAGTCCCTTGACCTCTGAGTTAGGGACAAGACATGCTGGGAAGCAGCCCTAGACTTCTCCAAGGAAGATTCCCAGCAGGAATTTTTTTCCTTTCAAGGACATTTTCTTATCTGGAATCCGCATGTAATTGATCCCAGGCATGCACTAAAATGTTTACCCTCCGCTTTAGGGACCTGAGATGCTGGGAAGCAGCCCTAGACTTCTCCAAGGAAGATTCCCAACATGATTTTTTTCCTTTCAAGCACATTTTCTTATCTGGAATCTACATGTCACTGCTCCCAGGCACGTGACCACATATTTCTTAGCCGCTTTAGGGACCTGAGATGCTGGGAAGCAGCCCTAGACTTCTCCAAGGAAGATTCCCAGCAAGAATTTCTCTCCTTTCAAGGACATTTTCGTATCTGGAATCCACATGTAATTGATCCCAGGCATGTAGTAAAATGTTTACCCTCCGCTTTAGGGACCTGAGATGCTGGGAAGCAGCCCTAGACTTCTCCAAGGAAGATTCCCAACATGATTTTTTTCCTTTCAAGGACATTTTCTTATCTGGAATCTACATGTCACTGCTCCCAGGCACGTGCCCACAGATTTCCCCTCCGCTTTAGGGACCTGAGATGCTGGGAAGCAGCCCTAGACTTCTCCAAGGAAGATTCCCAACATGATTTTTTTCCTTTCAAGGACTCTCTGCTCTCTGGAAGCCACCTGAGACTCCTCCCAGGCATCTTCCAGAGCCTCCTGGCCTCTGCTCCAGGGACAAGAGATCCCCGCGATCAAGCCCAGACACCTCAAAGGAGACACCCAAGATGATGTTTTCTCCTTTAAAGAGCTCTCTTTTCTCTGGAATCCACCCGAGACTCCTCTCAGGCATCTTCCAAAGTCTTTTCTTCTCTCCTTTTGGGACCTGAGGCCCCGGGGAACAGCCCCAGACTCCTCTACGGAAGCTACCCCAGATCTTGCTTCTCCTTTAAAGGTCCATCTCTTCCTTGGGATCTGCCCGAGACTCCTCCCAGGCATGTCCCGAGTCCCTTGACCTCTGAGTTAGGGACAAGACATGCTGGGAAGCAGCCCTAGACTTCTCCAAGGAAGATTCCCAACATGATTTTTTTCCTTTCAAGGACATTTTCTTATCTGGAATCCGCATGTAATTGATCCCAGGCATGTAGTAAAATGTTTACCCTCCGCTTTAGGGACCTGAGATGCTGGGAAGCAGCCCTAGACTTCTCCAAGGAAGATTCCCAACATGATTTTTTTCCTTTCAAGCACATTTTCTTATCTGGAATCTACATGTCACTGCTCCCAGGCACGTGACCACATATTTCTTATCCGCTTTAGGGACCTGAGATGCTGGGAAGCAGCCCTAGACTTCTCCAAGTAAGATTCCCAGTATGAACTTTTTTCCTTTCAAGGACATTTTCTTATCTGGAATCCGCATGTAATTGTTCCAAGGCATGTACTAAAATGTTTACCCTGTCCTTTACGGAACTGAGATGCTGGGTAGCAGCCCTAGACTTCTCCAAGGAAGATTCCCAACATGATTTTTTTCCTTTCAAGGACATTTTCTTATCTGGAATCTACATGTCACTGCTCCCAGGCACGTGACCACATATTTCTTATCCGCTTTAGGGACCTGAGACGCTGGGAAGCAGCCCTAGACTTCACCAAGGAAGATTCCCAACATGATTTTTTTCCTTTCAAGGACATTTTCTTATCTGGAATCCACAGGTCACTGCTCCCAGGCATGTGCCCACAGATTTCCCCTCTGCTTTAGGGACCTGAGATGCTGGGAAGCAGCCCTAGACTTCTCCAAGGAAGATTCCCAACATGATTTTTTTCCTTTCAAGGACTCTCTGCTCTCTGGAAGCCACCTGAGACTCCTCCCAGGCATCTTCCAGAGCCTCCTGGCCTCTGCTCCAGGGACAAGAGATCCCCGCGATCAAGCCCAGACACCTCAAAGGAGACACCCAAGATGATGTTTTCTCCTTTAAAGAGCTCTCTCTTCTCTGGAATCCACCCGAGACTCCTCTCAGGCATCTTCCAAAGTCTTTTCTTCTCTCCTTTTGGGACCTGAGGCCCCGGGGAACAGCCCCAGACTCCTCTACGGAAGCTACCCCAGATCTTGCTTCTCCTTTAAAGGTCCATCTCTTCCTTGGGATCTGCCCGAGACTCCTCCCAGGCATGTCCCGAGTCCCTTGAACTCTGAGTTAGGGACAAGACATGCTGGGAAGCAGCCCTAGACTTCTCCAAGGAAGATTCCCAACATGATTTTTTTCCTTTCAAGGACATTTTCTTATCTGGAATCCGCATGTAATTGATCCCAGGCATGTAGTAAAATGTTTACCCTCCGCTTTAGCGACCTGAGATGCTGGGAAGCAGCCCTAGACTTCTCCAAGGAAGATTCCCAACATGATTTTTTTCCTTTCAAGCACATTTTCTTATCTGGAATCTACATGTCACTGCTCCCAGGCACGTGACCACATATTTCTTAGCCGCTTTAGGGACCTGAGATGCTGGGAAGCAGCCCTAGACTTCTCCAAGGAAGATTCCCAGCAAGAATTTCTCTCCTTTCAAGGACATTTTTGTATCTGGAATCCACATGTAATTGATCCCAGGCATGTAGTAAAATGTTTACCCTCCGCTTTAGGGACCTGAGATGCTGGGAAGCAGCCCTAGACTTCTCCAAGGAAGATTCCCAGCATGATTATTTCCTTTCAAGGACATTTTCTTATCTGGAATCCACAGGTCACTGCTCCCAGGCATGTGCCCACAGATTTCCCCTCCGCTTTAGGGACCTGAGATGCTGGGAAGCAGCCCTAGACTTCTCCAAGGAAGATTCCCAACATGATTTTTTTCCTTTCAAGGACTCTCTGCTCTCTGGAAGCCACCTGAGACTCCTCCCAGGCATCTTCCAGAGCCTCCTGGCTTCTGCTCCAGGGACAAGAGATCCCCACAATCAAGCCCAGAGACCTCAAAGGAGACACAAAAGATGATGTTTTCTCCTTTAAAGAGCTCTCTCTTCTCTGGAATCCACCCGAGACTCCTCTCTGGCATCTTCCAAAGTCTTTTCTTCTCTCCTTTTGGGACCTGAGGCCCCGGGGAACAGCCCCAGACTCCTCTACGGAAGCTACCCCAGATCTTGCTTCTCCTTTAAAGGTCCATCTCTTCCTTGGGATCTGCCCGAGACTCCTCCCAGGCATATCCCGAGTCCCTTCACCTCTGAGTTATGGACAAGACATGCTGGGAAGCAGCCCTAGACTTCTCCAAGGAAGACTCCCAGCAGGAATTTTTTTCCTTTCAAGGACATTTTCTTATCTGGAATCCGCATGTAATTGATCCCAGGCATGCACTAAAATGTTTACCCTCCGCTTTAGGGACCTGAGATGCTGGGAAGCAGCCCTAGACTTCTCCAAGGAAGATTCCCAACATGATTTTTTTCCTTTCAAGCACATTTTCTTATCTGGAATCTACATGTCACTGCTCCCAGGCACGTGCCCACAGATTTCCCCTCCGCTTTAGGGACCTGAGATGCTGGGAAGCAGCCCTAGACTTCTCCAAGGAAGATTCCCAACATGATTTTTTTCCTTTCAAGGACTCTCTGCTCTCTGGAAGCCACCTGAGACTCCTCCCAGGCATCTTCCAGAGCCTCCTGGCCTCTGCTCCAGGGACAAGAGATCCCCGCGATCAAGCCCAGACACCTCAAAGGAGACACCCAAGATGATGTTTTCTCCTTTAAAGAGCTCTCTTTTCTCTGGAATCCACCCGAGACTCCTCTCTGGCATCTTCCAAAGTCTTTTCTTCTCTCCTTTTGGGACCTGAGGCCCCGGGGAACAGCCCCAGACTCCTCTACGGAAGCTACCCCAGATCTTGCTTCTCCTTTAAAGGTCCATCTCTTCCTTGGGATCTGCCCGAGACTCCTCCCAGGCATGTCCCGAGTCCCTTCACCTCTGAGTTAGGGACAAGACATGCTGGGAAGCAGCCCTAGACTTCTCCAAGGAAGATTCCCAACATGATTTTTTTCCTTTCAAGGACATTTTCTTATCTGGAATCCGCATGTTATTGATCCCAGGCATGTAGTAAAATGTTTACCCTCCGCTTTAGGGACCTGAGATGCTGGGAAGCAGCCCTAGACTTCTCCAAGGAAGATTCCCAACATGATTTTTTTCCTTTCAAGCACATTTTCTTATCTGGAATCTACATGTCACTGCTCCCAGGCACGTGACCACATATTTCTTATCCGCTTTAGGGACAAGACATGCTGGGAAGCAGCCCTAGACTTCTCCAAGGAAGATTCCCAACATGATTTTTTTCCTTTCAAGGACATTTTCTTATCTGGAATCTACATGTCACTGCTCCCAGGCACGTGACCACATATTTCTTATCCACTTTAGGGACCTGAGATGCTGGGAAGCAGCCCTAGACTTCTCCAAGGAAGATTCCCAGCATGATTATTTCCTTTCAAGGACATTTTCTTATCTGGAATCCACAGGTCACTGCTCCCAGGCATGTGCCCACAGATTTCCCCTCCGCTTTAGGGACCTGAGATGCTGGGAAGCAGCCTTAGACTTCTCCAAGGAAGATTCCCAACATGATTTTTCTAGTTTCAAGGACATTTTCTTATCTGGAATCCACAGGTCACTGCTCCCTGGCATTTGCCCACAGATTTCCCCTCCGCTTTAGGGACGTGAGATGCTGGGAAGCAGCCCTAGACTTCTCCAAGTAAGATTCCCAGTATGAACTTTTTTCCTTTCAAGGACATTTTCTTATCTGGAATCCGCATGTAATTGTTCCAAGGCATGTACTAAAATGTTTACCCTGTCCTTTACGGAACTGAGATGCTGGGTAGCAGCCCTAGACTTCTCCAAGGAAGATTCCCAACATGATTTTTTTCCTTTCAAGGACATTTTCTTATCTGGAATCTACATGTCACTGCTCCCAGGCACGTGACCACATATTTCTTATCCGCTTTAGGGACCTGAGATGCTGGGAAGCAGCCCTAGACTTCACCAAGGAAGATTCCCAACATGATTTTTTTTCCTTTCAAGGACATTTTCTTATCTGGAATCCACAGGTCACTGCTCCCAGGCATGTGCCCACAGATTTCCCCTCTGCTTTAGGGACCTGAGATGCTGGGAAGCAGCCCTAGACTTCTCCAAGGAAGATTCCCAACATGATTTTTTTTCCTTTCAAGGACATTTTCTTATCTGGAATCCGCATGTAATTGATCCCAGGCATGCACTAAAATGTTTACCCTCCGCTTTAGGGACCTGAGATGCTGGGAAGCAGCCCTAGACTTCTCCAAGGAAGATTCCCAACATGATTTTTTTCCTTTCAAGCACATTTTCTTATCTGGAATCTACATGTCACTGCTCCCAGGCACGTGACCACATATTTCTTATCCGCTTTAGGGACCTGAGATGCTGGGAAGCAGCCCTAGACTTCTCCAAGGAAGATTCCCAACATGATTTTTTTTCCTTTCAAGGACTCTCTGCTCTCTGGAAGCCACCTGAGACTCCTCCCAGGCATCTTCCAGAGCCTCCTGGCCTCTGCTCCAGGGACAAGAGATCCCCGCGATCAAGCCCAGACACCTCAAAGGAGACACCCAAGATGATGTTTTCTCCTTTAAAGAGCTCTCTCTTCTCTGGAATCCACCCGAGACTCCTCTCAGGCATCTTCCAAAGTCTTTTCTTCTCTCCTTTTGGGACCTGAGGCCCCGGGGAACAGCCCCAGACTCCTCTACGGAAGCTACCCCAGATCTTGCTTCTCCTTTAAAGGTCCATCTCTTCCTTGGGATCTGCCCGAGACTCCTCCCAGGCATGTCCCGAGTCCCTTCACCTCTGAGTTAGGGACAAGACATGCTGGGAAGCAGCCCTAGACTTCTCCAAGGAAGATTCCCAACATGATTTTTTTCCTTTCAAGGACATTTTCTTATCTGGAATCCGCATGTAA
Organism: Tyto alba; assembly: GCF_018691265.1. Lineage (NCBI taxonomy): Eukaryota > Metazoa > Chordata > Aves > Strigiformes > Tytonidae > Tyto > Tyto alba. The sequence continues at coordinate 16,995,402 of NW_024881320.1, forward strand.
TTGATCCCAGGCATGTAGTAAAATGTTTACCCTCCGCTTTAGGGACCTGAGATGCTGGGAAGCAGCCCTAGACTTCTCCAAGGAAGATTCCCAACATGATTTTTTTCCTTTCAAGCACATTTTCTTATCTGGAATCTACATGTCACTGCTCCCAGGCACGTGACCACATATTTCTTATCCGCTTTAGGGACCTGAGATGCTGGGAAGCAGCCCTAGACTTCTCCAAGGAAGATTCCCAACATGATTTTTTTCCTGTCAAGGACATTTTCTTATCTGGAATCTACATGTCACTGCTCCCAGGCACGTGACCACATATTTCTTATCCACTTTAGGGACCTGAGATGCTGGGAAGCAGCCCTAGACTTCTCCAAGGAAGATTCCCAGCAGGAATTTATTTCCTTTCAAGGACATTTTCTTATCTGGAATCCACAGGTCACTGCTCCCAGGCATGTGCCCACAGATTTCCCCTCCGCTTTAGGGACCTGAGATGCTGGGAAGCAGCCTTAGACTTCTCCAAGGAAGATTCCCAGCGTTAATTTTTTTCCTTTCAAGGACATTTTCTTTTCTGGAATCCACAGGTCACTGCTCCCAGGCATTTGCCCACAGATTTCCCCTCCGCTTTACGGACCTGAGATGCTGGGAAGCAGCCCTAGACTTCTCCAAGGAAGATTCCCAACATGATTTTTCTAGTTTCAAGGACATTTTCTTATCTGGAATCCACAGGTCACTGCTCCCAGGCATGTGCCCACAGATTTCCCCTCCGCTTTAGGGACGTGAGATGCTGGGAAGCAGCCCTAGACTTCTCCAAGGAAGATTCCCAACATGATTTTTTTTCCTTTCAAGGACTCTCTGCTCTCTGGAAGCCACCTGAGACTCCTCCCAGGCATCTTCCAGAGCCTCCTGGCCTCTGCTCCAGGGACAAGAGATCCCAGCGATCAAGCCCAGACACCTCAAAGGAGACACCCAAGATGATGTTTTCTCCTTTAAAGAGCTCTCTCTTCTCTGGAATCCACCCGAGACTCCTCTCAGGCATCTTCCAAAGTCTTTTCTTCTCTCCTTTTGGGACTTGAGGCCCCGGGGAACAGCCCCAGACTCCTCTACGGAAGCTACCCCAGATCTTGCTTCTCCTTTAAAGGTCCATCTCTTCCTTGGGATCTGCCCGAGACTCCTCCCAGGCATGTCCCGAGTCCCTTCACCTCTGATTTAGGGACAAGACATGCTGGGAAGCAGCCCTAGACTTCTCCAAGGAAGATTCCCAGCAGGAATTTATTTCCTTTCAAGGACAGTCTTTTCTCTGGAAGCCACCTGAGACTCCTCCCAGGCATCTTCCAGAGTCTTACACTTTAGATACCTGCCTTAGGGATCTGACGTCCCACGTAGTAGCCCATAACCTCTCTGAAGACTCTCTGCAAAATGATTTTTTTTTCCTTTAAGGGGCAGTGTCTTCTCTGGAAGCCAACTGAGACTCCTCCCAGGCATCTTCCATAGTCTCTTGGCCTCTGCTCTAGGTACAAGAGATCCCCAGTATTAAGGTCAGACACCTCGGAAGAGACACTCATGATGATTTTTTCTCCTTTAAAGGGTCTTATCTACTCTTTTAACTACCTGCAATTCTCCCATTCATCTCCTCGAGTAATTTGATCTCTGCTTTATGGAAAAGAGCTTCTGGGAAGCACCGCGACTCTTAGACTTCTGGAAGGAATATTCTGAAATTGATTTTTTTCCTTTAGCAGAAGCTGTGTAATCTTGACTCCCCAGAAAGACTTCCCAGATATGTCCCAGATGTCGCATTGTTTTGCTTTCTGTCCCTCCCCCCGCAGCAGTTCCTCATCACATTTCCCTCCTCAGGCTCACGGGTAGAAGGTTTAAGCATCCTTTAAGACAGACCCACGGCCCCGTCCTGTGTGTGAGCAGGTAGCTCACGGCCAGCCTCTGCCTACAGCAAGAGGTGCCTGCTCGGGGCTGGAGCTCTCCCAGTGCCCTGGCTGGTTAGAGCCAGCTGAGAGCACCTGGCCTGTGCAGTGCCTGGCCGTGTCCTGCCGGGAGAAAGGCTGTCCCCCCGGACGGGCTCTCTGAGGGTCTTGCACGCACTATTTGGGCTCTAGACTCGTAGCCGTACTTTGGTTCAGGCTGAGTAAGGACCAACAGGCCTCATGCCCCGTGGTGAACCTGCAAGCTGGAAAGCTCCTGCCACACGTACAAGGGAGCAAAGGTGCCTCAAGAATATTTCGATAGGTGATCTGGAAACCCAGATTGCAAGATAACTGAAGTACAGAAGAAGATGCCATAAGTAAAACAAAGGCGTCTACCTTGTCTGTAGTACTGACTATCAGCCAGCTACTTCACTCTATAAATATCATCATCGTGATGGACCCAACTGCAACTGCACTGCATGCCAGGTGACTCTCCCCTTGTGCAGGGGCACCTCTCAAGGCAGAGAGATCCCCCCTTACCCAGGGACAGAGACCCTCGCTGAGGGGCTGAGAGCATGCTGAATTCATACTAATGAAATCACAATCATGACATTACTCATCCACGTAGCTACTCAGTAGTATTATAAACATTGTCTAGGTAATTCCATTAGCCATAAAGCATTGTCCAAGTCTGAGACTAAGACTGGATCCAGTCACACTAGGCTCCACCAGGAGGTTAGAAAGCAGGGGGCCCCACTCTGAACCTTGTGGCTCAATGGGAGGCTTTCCCTTACCCCTTTGCATCTCCAGTCTCTTGGGAAAGCATTCTAGCTCGAGTCTAACTCAATTTCCTTTTGCATATTTATTCCACGTAGGAGGAAACAGAGTGAACCTCACCACCAAACTTTGTTAAGTTACATTTTTACAAACTCGTAGCAAAATCACTTTTGCCAATACTTTTCGTTCTTTAAGCAATCCAAATCACGCATTCCATGACAAATCAGCAGAGTTGGCAGCATGGCAATTATTATCACTGATTACTTACAGAAGCATGGAATAAGTGCAAGTCCCAGATTCTCAGAAGAATGGGAGCGTGATAATTGACATGACTGGGAAGTAGTGGAAAAACAGCTAAAGGTGGCCAGGGGGCATACAAAGGATGGAAAAGGAATTCTTTGCAAAACGCTAGGTACATGATTAGAAAGTGCTTTATCAGGATAGGAAGAATACCATTAAGAGGGAACAGAACCTAAGGGAATAAATGAAAGGCAGAAAGGTGGCTGAGAGAATACTGTCTTTGAAAATCAAGCAGCTGCAGAAACAGTTACAGGAAGAAAAAGAGGAAAAACAAAAGTTGGAAGAAAAGGTCAAAATGATGCTTATGCGGGCTCCCCATCCCCAACATTGTACAGATTAGGAAATTAATGGTATCCCCTGAAGAATGCATGGAAACATACGGTCTGACAGCAACAATAGCAAACCAGGGGAAGGTGATTCTTTGTTTCCCTCAAATCCCCCTGAATATGAAGCCTGACCCATCATTAAACAGAACAACCTGAAGGACCTCGGGGCAGTGCTCTACAATATACATGTCACTCCTGGGATCCGTTACGATTGGCAAATTTATAAGAAAAATATGGCAGAAAGCCAAGTGAAACTGAAACTAAGCATTTGTGCTGAGTCTGCCTAAGTGGCAGCGACAAAATAATGCCAAGTGGAGATGGAGCAAATGGCTTTGGGAGCCTGGGAGTTTTCTTAAACGTAGGACCCAAGTTAGCAAACATTGCCCACTCTATCCCCAGCAGAGTAGCTTATTGGGCTGGGGGAATAGATGCTATGGAGCAAGGTGAATCCTCCATAATCCCCATAAGAGCTCTTACCAAGCTCTCTACAGCCATCACTAAAGCAAAAGGAGGGAGCATACCCCAACTACTCCAACACCATCACCCACTCTAAGAGCGAGCGATAACACTTTTCTCCCTCTTAGGGAGGAAGTGTAAAGTTGAGGCCAAAAAACAAGTAATGCCAGGGCAGCAACTGGGCCCGCCTGTCTGGCAAGTGGAATCCTACCAATGGATAAATAATAATGGCCCATATATTTAGATTCCAGTTGGTCCTCAATGGCAATTGGTAAAACTCCTAATACATACCGGAGCACAAATTTCAGCATCAACCCAGCAGGATGCCAGAACGGTGGGTGTACAACCTAGACACCAAACAGTTAAAATTATCAGACTGAAGGGAGCAAGTGCTATATGCCACACTGTCAAAGTTAATTTCTGGCTTCTGGGAAAGAAGCTTCAACGCCCAACCTGGCACCTGCCGGACGGCAGCGTGTGGTCCTTTGCCTCAGGTGCTGACCCGGACCCTGAGAGAAATCGAGAGGCCACAGTGCGGGTACTCCACGCAGCCCCTGCACTCCCCGACTCCAAGATCGCTGATACGCCACAATACCCGATTGCTGCTGCGGCACAAACCAGAATTTCCAAGGTAACAGCAGACTCAGAAAAACGGCACATTATTTCCACAACCCCGTACAATTCACCAGCCTGGCCAGTCTGAGAACCGGGTGGGAGGTGGTGTCTGCCAGCTGATTACCAGTGCTTAAATGCCAACAGCAGCCCCACTGACGGCTGCAGTACCCCACACTGCAACTCTACAGCCACGCTACAAGCAGCCGCACACCCAGGGATGGCAGTGCTACATGTGAAAGGTCTGCTCTCTGTGGTCCCCTTACAGGAGGAGGGATACAAAGAAATTTGCTTTTAGGTGGGAAGTTTACAATGTACCTTTAACAGACACCCACAGGACTCTAAACATTCACCCACAATTGCTCAGGCTGCTCATGCTGAACTTTTACAAACAGTCTTGCTTCCTTAGCACGTGAAACTGTACCAATAGATAGATGCTACTCTAACAAAAGAAACTTCCCCTGAAAAGGTGGGGGAAGCAGCAGCAGCAGCAGCAGCGTGGCAAGCATTACACAAAGCAGAAGTTGAGGTGCCACCTGAGAAACATCAGGGACCAAGCAGAGAAGTAAAGTTTTTAGGTATTTGATAGATTCCTCCAGAGACCTTAAAGAAAAATCAAACTATTGCAGATGCCCCACCCTAGGAAAGAGTTACAACAGTTAGTGGGGACTTTAGGATATTGGAGAAACCCAGTAACTGCATTTTCTGTCATTGCTCGCCCACTGTACTCACTGTTACGAAAGGGAAAACTGTGGAGACGGAACCCAGAACGTGAAGAGTCAGTCAAAACCCTGATTCAGGAATTGAAAACGTGTCAGTCATTGGGACCAGCACACCCCCATGACCTATTAGAGCAGAGGAGGCTTTGCTGAACGTGGTACTTCCTGTAACCTATTCCAAACTGGCCCTGAAGGACCAGAGACATCTTTATTATTCAGCAAGACCGCATTCAGAGAGACAGAGCAGAGGTACTCCGAGCAGGAAAAGGGACTTTTGTCTTTAGTCCAAGCAGTAAAACAAGTTGAGAAAGTGCACCAGGAGCAGCCCGTGCAAACCAGAGGACCACCTAATTTGCTGGAAGCGACCTAAAGGGGACTGCTCCCCCAGCAGCAGTTGCACAAAAACCTTGGGTCAGAAAGCATTATGCCTGCTTGACAGGAATTGCTGAGGAAAAGAAATTAACCCAAGGGCATACTTAAGTTTCCAAATTACAGATGCCCGTAAGTGCAGATCCATTAGCATTACAACAACCTCTTAAACCCTCGCCAATTTTAAATGCACCTCCCCTCACCAGGGAATACCAGCAGAAGACATTTGGTTCACCGATGTCTCTGCAAAATCTATAAACAGTGACTGGCAATAGGAGGCTGCTGCATTAGCAATTAACCACCGGCAAAAAAGTCACAGGAGAAGGTGAAGGCAGTGCACAAGGAGAAGAATTAAGGGCGGCTGTTCCGGCAGCACAAGACGGAGCAAAAGTTATCTATGTCAACACCTATGCCGTGTGGGCGGGTGCCACGCAATGGCTCTGTCAGAAGGAATCCCTGAACTGGGAAGTAAACACATCTCCAGTTATTCCCAAATATAGCCAGGAAAACACCAGGCAAGATGGGGTGGGTGAACGCTCACGCCAAGGACAATAAACCAGCCATAAACTGGAACCAAAAAGCTGGAGGAATTGACTAAAATTAGGAAAACAGGAATAGGGAACTCCTCAAAGTGGTATTGCTTGGCATAATGGCTACATCAAAAGAAGAGAAGCGCTCCCTTTTGCTGCACAGAGCAAGGGTTGGCCCCTAGACAGGGAAACTTGTGAAGTTGTTCTCCCAGAATGTCTTTGACGGAGATTAAAGGCACAAACAAGCCACCCTGCTAACGCACCGCCCCTACATATCAGTCAGGGGAAAACTTTGTGGTCTACATGGCAAATTGATTATATCGGGCCATTCAAACCCTCTGCGGGATATCAATACAGCCTCACAGGAGCAGAAGTACTCCCCGGCTCATTTATTGAAACCGAGTGTCGAAAGGCCGATGGAGCAAGTGCAGCAGAGGGCTATCGTGCTTGGCTCTCCAGTCTAGCTACTCCTGATACCAGCCCAAGTGTTAATGGCTCGCACTTCTCACGCAAGGAAGTGCAAGAATGGGCAAAACAAGGAGAAAGTCAATGAGTATTCCACACCCCATGTTACCTTCAATCAAATGGGGTGGTAGGAAGAGCTAATGGCTTATTGAAAGAGAACTTTCAGCCATACGAAGCCCAGGGAGATACCTGACTTTCCAAAGTACCTCATCAACTGAACAATCACCAGGGGCCCACTGAAGTCCTGTGAGCCCAGCAGTCTTTGCAAAAGCTGAGTCTAACGCTCCACCTTCTGATGAAAGAAAAAAATCCAATAGCATTATGGCCAGGATAACTTGTCATGGCGAATTTACCACCAAGTGGGACTGTACCTGTGACTAGACCTTGCCGTCCACTCGCGTGGGAAGCTACTGACAGCAGTGGTGCAAAACAGGATTAGTGCATGCTGGATGCTTCCTTCTTTCTAACGGGGTCGTCTGATTGGAAAAGCCCACCGAGACCCGTCCATTTCACCTTTTTGTCTGTAGCCTCCTCCGGGATGAAAGTCAGATACATCACCCTACTACTGTTGAAGATTTTGGTAATACTTGCTTCCCCACAGATGCTCACTGGTCTCAATTTAATCATTAATTGGGAAGTCAGCCACGACCGTGTCGATACAGATAAGCCACCCATCTTGATATTAACAGGCAGTAACATAAACATGACTTGGGAAACTTGACCACCTGTTAACAAGGGGTTTATATATAAATCTATGTATCTGCTATGATTATACACAATAACTCTAACACACCACATACAAAATGCTGTAACATAGGTCATTGCTCAGTACATGACATAGTGCAGGGACATTATGAGGATGAAATATGCAGATAGAACACTCTAAAGGGGCGCAATGTAATCCTAGGAACAACATCCCTCAGAATCACTAAACCCATCACAACCATGTCAGTGCCCACTTTGAATACTCCCCCAGTTTTATTAAGGAGGCTTACTGAAGAAACCCTAGGGTGGCCATGCTCTCAAGCTCGTGTAAGCACACCCAAAGTATTGGAACACACTCCAACAGGAGAAATTTAAATCTTTACACCATGGTCATGCATGCAACCAAAGCACACCTAGAAAATGAATGGACTTGGGACAGAAATGAAGCAGATGTTAAGGAAGTCCCCCGACTTCCAGGAACGGCAGGAAAAGAAGTTGAAATAGGATGTTGGAGGATCAATGGCTCTACCCACGAGAAGGCAACTGAGATTTCTGTGCACAACATTACATCAAACACTATAGATAAGAAATGTTGCGTCTCTGAGAGACTGGGCTGTTGGTACAATTTTACCTTGGTAGAATTTTACCGTGGTACAACCCATTTTCGTAAACTGCCTCTAGGCCCGTAGGAACATAGAATTACCATTTAAATTTAAAATAGACCTTACTGAGCCTAGCACAACATCATCTGCCACTCCTCACTTAGCACCCGCCCTGACTGAAAAAGATAGAAAATTTCTATGCTGCCCCTCTTGCCTCATTTCTAAAGTTGGACCCTACGCCACCAAATGCACAGGCCAGCAACAAGTGCTATTTAATCCATCATGGTCCCTCCAACAAGCAGAACTACCAGCGCGGGTTAATATCCCTGCAATCAGACCCACCTGCTCACCGCTCCTGAATGCATCTCCTACAGGGTGGTTAGCATGGTTGCACGGGCAAACCCTCACCTCTCCAAAGCGATCGAGGAGAGCTGAAGCTGGCATCCTGGGGACAGCATCAGGAGTATTAGATAGGTCAGATGCTGAAGTTTTAGCAAACAAAATAAGCTCAGCAACAAGTACTTTACACAAATGAGAACATCCACTGCAGTCTCCCTGTGGGCACTGGGCTCTTTGCTGACATATTACCCCAGTGGGAGAGAATTAACGAAAAAGACCAACTACTTGTGAACACACGAGGTGCAGCCCAAATTAATGTCTCTCTTGCTCTTAGTTGTGTTCGGCTCAACTGCGGGTACAATCCACTGTGGCAGCAATTGTAAGAGAAGGTGAAGAAAGCACCTGACCCACTGAAATGCAAAAAGTGATCTGGGATAATGCAACTAAATTGGAGAGAGAACTCCAGCCTTGGGGGCATCTGGTCAGTCCTGCTTATGAGCCCACCGACAGTAAAGCCACAGCTTTTGTTTTGACAATGCACAACGCTTTGGTATACACCGTGTACCCACTCATCACGTGGCATTAAATCTCCATGGCACTGTACTCAGAGAACCCCAATTACCATTCACCCTGATGCAGAGAAGATACACCATGTCCTAGAAAGAGTGACAAAGGATGGAGAACATCGTTGGTGGGTTTCCTTATTTGGCTGCTCACCAGCAGTGACGGGAACTTGGAATCTAGTGCTTCACCTCATTGTGGTTTTGACAGCTTTCACAATATTAAGCTTGTTACTTGTAATCATTTTGTAGGTTAAGATTTGGTACATAACGTAGCAAATACTCCCTGTTCATCACGAGGAATCCCCCAATAATGTAACTAAGAGTAACATTTTATACTAAAAGCTATTTTCCCCCAATAAGGTAATTAAGAGTAATATTTTCTACTAAAAGCTATTTCCTCACCTAAGACTGAGAGATCCTTCCTTACCCAAGGCAGAGAGACCCCTTATTTGCAACAGAGCCTCGGTAAGTGGCTCATAGCAGGCTGAACTGATACTAATGAAATCCACGCAGCTAATTCCATTAGCCATAAACCGTTGTCCAAGCCTGAGATCAAGATTGGACCTAACCACACCTAAGCTCTACCAGGAGGTTAGAAAGCAAGGGGGCCCACTCTGAACCTTGTGGCTCAGCGGGAGGCCTCCCCTTCCCCCTTTGCATCTCCAGTCTTTGGGGAAAGTATTCTAGCTCCAGTCTAACTTGATTTCCCTTTTCATGTTTCTTCCATGTAGGAAGAAATAGTGAACCTCACCACCAAACTTTTTTAAGTCTCATTTTTACAAATTCCCGTGAAAAAACACACCTCTGCTCATACCTTTGACAGTGGCACACGGCATGTTGTTTGCCTTGATCACTGTAAGAGTTGTTATGGATTTTGAATTAAAACAGTGGGTGCTGGTTATGGACCTTGGGTCAAAACAGTAGGTCCCAGAAGAGACTGGCTTTGGTTGGGAAGATCAGCCAAAGATGAAATGAGCGTGCGCAAGAATGGAGTTCAATCAGCAGACACAGTGAGGAAGGCAACGGGTGGCTACCAGAGGACCCTGTCCAGCATAACCACGCAGGCGCTAGGGACATTTACACATGATAACGACTTCCAGGAAACAACATGAATACGCTAATCATTACCCTCCCCTCTTTGTATTCAAATCAATCGGTAAGGTTGACCAATGCTTTATGTAGAATACGAATATAGGTAAAGTGAGGTAACTGGAAGCCAACCAATATAGAGGTCAAATTAAGAACCGAGCATTCTATTGATCTTATGTAACTATGACGCTGCTGAAAAAGTGTATAAATACGTTGTGCTTTGTACCTGCTGGTGAAGGCGTCTTTGGCGGAGCTATCCCCCCTGTTCCCCAGCGCTGCAATGAGGAAGTGCCGGCTTCTCTGCTTCGTGTAGATAACTTGTCCTCGCGATTGCGACCGCTAACACCAGGGCGACAACGCCCTTCCACGCCAACCGCCGCGCCACACTCCGTTTGCCCGCGCTGGCCCCAGCGCTCCTGGTTGCCAGCGCTCCCCAGGCGGCTTCTTACGGGGGTGGGGGTGGCCGGGACCCACCGGGACCTTCTGGGACCCACTGGGACCCACTGGGACCTTCTGGGACCTGCCGGGACCTTCTGGGACCCACTGGGACCCACTGGGACCTTCTGGGACCCGCCGGGACCTTCTGGGACCCACTGGGACCTTCTGGGACCTGCCGGGACCTTCTGGGACCCACTGGGACCTGCCGCTCCGCTCCGCCGCAGGCTGGCCCAGGCCAGCTCCGGGGCAGCTCGCCTCGGCAACGGGCCGCTGGTTGCAGTTCCAGCTGAGGTGCAGCACCAGCCTCCTCACACGCAGCTTCCCGAGGGGTTTTTCCTCCTTCGGACGGAGCGCTCGCCTCCGGGATCCGCCCCAGGCTCCTGCCAGGGGTCTCCCGGACTCTCTTGCCCCCGGTGTTAGTGAGCTGAGACCCCAGGCAGCAGCCCCGGACTCCTCCGAGGAAGTCCCCCCCAGATTTCTCTCCTAGAAAGGAAGCTCTCTAGCCTGCCATCCCCCGGAGACACCTCCCAGGCACGTCCCACACCCTTCTGGGCTGACTGAGGGACCAGCGAGCCCGAGCCGCAGCCCCAGCAAAGGGAGGAGATGCGGGGAGGGGTGGCGAGATGGGGAGGCCGGGGCTGGCAGTTGGGGGGCAAGGGGGGCCCGGGGCTGGCAGTTGGGGGGCAAGGGGGGCCCGGGGCTGGCAGTTGGGGGGCAAGGGGGCCCGGGGCTGGCAGTTGGGGGGCAAGGGGGGCCCGGGGCTGGCAGTTGGGGGGCAACGGGGCACGGGGCTGGCAGTTGGAGGGCAAGGGGGCACGGGACTGGCAGTTGGAGGGCAAGGTGGCCCGGGGCTGGCAGTTGGGGAGCAAGGGGGCCCGGGGCTGGAAGTTGGGGGGCAAGGGGGCCCGGGGCTGGCAGTTGGGGGGCAAGGGGGGCCCGGGGCTGGCAGTTGGGGAGCAAGGGGGCCCGGGGCTGGCAGTTGGGGGGCAAGGGGGCCCGGGGCTGGCAGTTGGGGGGGAAAGGGGGCCCGGGGCTGGCAGTTGGAGGGCAAGGGGGCACGGGACTGGCAGTTGGAGGGCAAGGGGGCCCGGGGCTGGCAGTTGGGGGGCAAGGGGGCCCGGGGCTGGCAGTTGGGGGGGAAAGGGGGCCTGGGGCTGGTAGTTGGGGGGCAAGGGGGCCCGGGACTGGCAGTTGGAGGGCAAGGGGGCCTGGGGCTGGTAGTTGGGGGGCAAGGGGGCCCGGGACTGGCAGTTGGAGGGCAAGGGGGCCTGGGGCTGGCAGTTGGGGAGCAAGGGGGGCCCGGGGCTGGCAGTTGGGGGGGAAAGGGGGCCCGGGGCTGGCAGTTGGAGGGCAAGGGGGCCCGGGGCTGGCAGTTGGGGGGCAAGGGGGCCCGGGGCTGGCAGTTGGGGGGGAAAGGGGGCCCGGGGCTGGCCGTTGGGGGGGGAAAGGGGGCACGGGGCTGGCAGTTGGGGGACAAGGGGGCACGGGGCTGGCAGCTGGAGGGCAAGGGGGCCCGAGGCTGGCAGTTGGGGGGGAAAGGGGGCACGGGGCTGGCAGCTGGGGGGCAAGGGGGCCCGGCCCGGCCCGGCCCGCCTCACCTCGCCTCGCCTGGGCGCGGGCAGCACGCCGCGCTTCGCTGGGCTCGGCTCCCGCGGGGCGGGGAGAGCAGAGGCGCGGGCGGGGCCGAGGCGGAGCAGCGGGGGCCGGGAGCCGCGACGCGCTCACCTGCCGCGGGGCCCCGCTCCCGGCCCGGGGGCCCCGGCCGTCCCGCGGCAGCCGCTCGGTGTCCCTCGGGGCCCCGTTGTCCTGGCAGGGCGCGCCGGTGCCCCGGCCGAGAGCCCCCCCCGCTTTGGCGGGGCGCGGGAGGACCCCGCTGTGTTTGCCCCGGGGCGCTGGGACCGCGCTGCCGTCACAGAGGGGGGGGGGGCGCGTCACGCGCGCAGCCCCGGGGCGCTGCCCCGGAGCGGGGGGGGGGGGGGGGGGGGTCGCAGCCCCCTCCCGGCACTGGGGGCCGGCATCGCATCCCCCTCGGCCGGCCCTGCCCCGGGCAGAAAACACCCAGCGCCCTCCTGCTGCCCCCGGGGCCGGGGGGCTCCCCGGCCGGCGGTGGGGGCGAGACCTCAGGCGGGAGCCCCCCGAGTCCGGTCCCCCCGTGTCCCACCCACCCACCCACCCCCCCCGCAAGGCACGGCCCCGGGGGCTTCTTCCTCTGAATTTTACAGTCTGCCACCCCCGCCGCAAAATCCCCACGAGCAAGCATGCCCGCGATTAAAAAGAAAATACGTGTGTGTGTGTGTGTGCGTGTGGATAGCTAGGTTTGTATGTATATGCGTGTGCGGTGACTGGTGATCCCCACAGCCGCAGGACACACACCCAGGGGCTCGGGAACGGCCGCAGGGCAGAGCCACAGCTCTGTGCAGGGAGACAGCCCCCCCCCCCCCCCCAACACTGCTGCTGACACGGGAAAGCTGGGAAGCAAAGGGTCTGCCCTTGCTTTTCTCTTCTCCCCTGAACCATGCTATGCTTTCCTCAGGCTTTTATTTCTCACTTTTTTTTGCTTTCTGTCCCTCCCCCCGCAGCAGTTCCTCATCACATTTCCCTCCTCAGGCTCACGGGTAGAAGGTTTAAGCATCCTTTCAGACAGACCCACGGCCCCGTCCTGTGTGTGAGCAGGTAGCTCACGGCCAGCCTCTGCCTACAGCAAGAGGTGCCTGCTCGGGGCTGGAGCTCTCCCAGTGCCCTGGCTGGTTAGAGCCAGCTGAGAGCACCTGGCCTGTGCAGTGCCTGGCCGTGTCCTGCCGGGAGAAAGGCTGTCCCCCCGGACGGGCTCTGAGGGGGCTGGCAGGTACCCCATAGACTATCTGCTCTATAGAAGTGTGACACAAGTGTTTGAGCACTGAGGCCACTGCAGGGGCAGGCAGAGCCATGTCGACCTGCACGTGGGAGGCATCTGAGTGCCAGAAGTTGCAAGATAAAGAAAGAAATAAGCACACGGGACCGTAGAGGGGCAGGACACCCACGAATGATCGGCAAAGGCAGCAGCAGGACAAGCAGCACCAGGACAGATGAGATCCTCCCTTTTGGGGGCTCGGTAAGTAGCACAAGACTGTCCTGCGTGAAGAGGAAAAATGGAGAAGTCTTTTCCAGTTCTGACTTCTCTCACCAACGGGCTCTCCAGCCTGATCACACTGACTGCAGCAGCTCGGAGCACCAAGGGCCCCAGTCTCTGGAGGTGTGTAGCTTTTTGCAGTGTTTATGGGATGCCAAGGGAAAGAGAGGGAACTGTTCCCCTGAGAAACAGCCTGGCTTGCTTGTTTCTACCTTTTAAGTAACTTTCCCTTTCCTTCTCGAAGGCAGCTACCTGTTTAAAGAACAAAATGCTTTATCAAAGTTAAAAGAATGCCTATATCAGTTAAAATAAAAATTATTCTTGCTTAGATTTAAATAATTTTCTTTATCACCTAAAATGATTTACCAAGATGGATGCACATCTTGCAAATATTGCCCATACTTCTGTAATGGCATTTTCCAGATGGAGAAATCAAAACGTCCTTCTGTGCATGCTGTAGCTTCAGCCAGCAAAGTATTCCTCCTCCGTCGTCCTCACCACTGACACCATCATATGGCTGACTGCCTGGCTGTCTTTCTGCTAAAAATTCATCAAACATTTTTTCTTTCTGATCCTGGCCTACATTTGTCTGGGTAATTGTCCAGATTTCCTCTACTGATTCTTGTCAGTCATTCAGGTCTACAGTCATCTCTGTGCCCATCCTCCTGTGTTCACTTGTACCTATCTGCCCGTGTCTCCTGATTCCATGTCCATCTGTAGCAGTCTGGTTTACAGGTATGGTTTACAATCAGATTAAAACACTGAATGTTGATTTTTTTTATACGTGGCATTTGGCTTTTGGTAACCGCAGGGGGTAATTCTTCCTGACCCAGCTTGCAGGCGAGCTTCCAGGAAAGGCACTGGACAGACTTGAAGTCCTCACGGGCCGTTGCCAGGCTGTGTGGAGTTCTGTTCTGCTCTGGTAGGGGTCAGCGAGAGGGAAGATCTCACAAGGCACAGCTTAGTCCTTGGTGCCTGAGCAGAAAAATAACCAGTGCCAGGCTGCCCAGAAGATGCTGGGCCTCGGGGGTGACAGTGCTCCTTCACGTGGGGCAGCGTCCGATTCCCCAGTGGCGGTAGCTGTGAATCTCGCTCATTTGAAGTAGACCAGTTTAACTTCTGTCCTGCCCTTTCCCAGGCTCAGCTTCGCCCCAGACTCCCCTCCTGCTGCAGGTCACTCTGGGTCCCATCAGCCAGGCGACGAGGGGTGCAGGGGCCCGGGTCCCTGCGCAGCGGCGGTGTCTCACGCTTGGCCTGTGCCCCCGCCTGGCCCCTCTGCAGGCTGCAGCCCCCTGGGGGGGTGGGCTGACCCTGGCTGGCAGGTGAGCCCCCGCCAGCTGCTCACTCCCCACCTCAGCGGGATGGGGGGCAGGATCAGGAAGGCAAAAGTGAGAAAAAACTCGTGGGTTGAGATACAGAGGATTTAAGGAGGAAAGGAAACTCCCTCGGGAACTATTCACAGACTCCTGCCCTGGCTGAGGTTGGAAGGGACCTCTGGGCGCCAGCGGGTCCAAGCCCCTCCTCAAGCAGGGCCACCTCCAGCCACCTGCCCAGGACCCTGCCCAGACGGTGCTGGAATATCTCCAAGGTGGGAGACTCTAAAACCTCCCTGGGCAACCTGAGCCAGGGCTCAGTCACCCTCTCAGGGAAAAAGGGTTTCCTGACGGGCAGAGGGAACCTCCTGTGCTCCAGACTGAACCCGCTGCCTCCGGTCCTGCCACCGGGAATCAGTGAAATGAGCCAGGCTCCGTTCTCTCTGCGCTCTCCCTGCAGGTAGTTGCACACATTGATAAAAAGGCTCCTGAGCCTTTTCTCCAGGCTGAACAGGCCCAGCCTGTGCATGGTAAAGGCCTTTTTCAGGCAACTGCATAGATCAGGAAGGCCATCATCATCTTGATATAACCAGAGCTAAAGACAATCAGCTCACCAATATCTTCCCTTATTTACGGCTTGTTATCCATCTGGTCAACTCTTGATCCATTTCCTGGTCCTCACCACTGCCCCTCTCACTGTACAGCTCCCCATTAGAAGGGATTGAATCCTCTTGCTCTCAGCCTTTACCAGTGTTTGGGGCACAAGAATAAGGAGAACAGGAGAAATGGAACTAATTTCTCAACTCCATTTCTTCCTGGGGGGAAAGCATTGTTTACTGGTGATGGGAGTCCAGGAAGGAATATGTCAGTATGTAGGGTGGATAATCCATGGACCAGGGTGGAAAGAAGCCCAACAGCCCACGTGTTGCATTATCTGACTCATTTAGAGCATTGTCTCATTCTGTCAGACAAGTCACCCCTGAGACGCCGTCAAACAGCCGCATGTTGCTACTGGCAAAGTAACAACCACTCGGTGTTACGTGTGAGACTAGCATGGCACACGGACGTGCTTACAGTGTCTCAGCTCAGGAGATGGCTCAGGAATGATGGCTGATGGTAAATGCGCTACCGTGATGGCAAAAAGCTGCCTGAGCATGCCCATGGCAGTCTGAAATCTTAACTCCCAGCCTCATCCCACCACATATCGACGGCATAAATAATTACACAAGCTGTAGTGTAGTGGTGAAACTCTAATCCAAACTATGTTCACTGATGCTGACCTTTGTAATGCTGTGAAGTACAGTACAGGAGTCCATCTGATACTAGAAACCTCTACGGCTTCTTGGAGGGAAAGAGTGTTTTCTGCCAGGGTAAGACTGATTAAAATAACACACAGTTCCAAGTTGATGCTTGTTTTATTAGAGTGCCATCTAACAATCTATAAATGTAAAATTCCCAACTTATGACACTCAAGGATCAAAACCCTAAAGTCTGTTTTCCAAAAACTCTGGGTTGTGAAGAAAAAGACATTCTAACCCAACATCTTCAGAACGCTAACTTGGAAATGTGAACAAAGTAGAACTTAATGTAAAACATTTAGTAGCTGAGACAAGCAATGTGAAAAGCTGAATTACAAAGGAAACAATACAACCCAACATTCACGCTACAAGTTTACCTTTCCACAAAAGGTCAGTACCTCCAGATCAGTTCTTTCCACCAAAAAGATGCTGTAGTGGCAAAAAGATTATGCTGGGGAAACAACAACAAAAAGAGCACGTTAGACTTCAAATACTTCTCTGAGAATTATAATAACAAGGTAATTTCTGTCCACCAGAAAGACACAACCCCAGCACAAAATAGCACGGAGAAAGACTGAAAAAACAGAGGAAACATCAAGAATAACTTGTGCTCTAACGGTCTAGTCTCAATAGTTAAAGGTGCTGGCATACATTATGATTAACAAGAGGTTTTATTTCTTCCCAAACTAACTCACCTAGCAAACAAAGAGTTACGGCTGATGCTCAACTTGTGCTGTGCAAGGAACAGACTGCTCTTGCGGGATACAGCTTCAGCAGCTTTTGAGCACCCGTTTAGTCAGCAGTGCCCAGCGACTGCTTGCGTGGTTACTTGAATTTCGGTTTAAAATGATGGCTTTGGGATTCAAAGGTAAAAAGGCCTCAGTTGCTGAGTGGCCAAATAAAGGCCATCCTTACCTTAACGGGACGGAAGGTCCGTCCTGGGAAGGCCCTGTTAGAAGGGGAAGTGTTTAAGTCCCTTAGAAATCGAGCTGGCACTCCTCAGCTGATCAAAGCCACACTCTGTGAGGGCTGTGACTGAGGTCACAGGCAGTGACCCTCCTGTGAGGAGTTTTCTTCCCAAAGACAGCTCAGAAGAGGAACATTTATTGGGAATGCTGCCCCTTACCACAGGACAGAAGTGCACCCCTGAATGTTCCTTTGCCTTAGGAGACTTTGGTTGAAACACTGAAAAGAGGTCTCCGTTCTTCCAGATAATATGGAATCACCTGAACTGCCAGAATCAGGCACAGGCTTGGACACAGGCTCAGACTGCATCTGCTCACAGCAGCAGTACTAGTACCTTCTCCAGAACGCTGAGCGACCTCTTCCTTCAGGCTCCACGTTTCCCTTGTTTACCGTTTGGGCCATTTGCTGCACGAGCTGCACGGCACCCTCCGCCTGACCAGCTGCTGCTCTTTGTTCAAGGTCAGGCTCCACAGGTCCCCCTGTGAGAAACAGCAGCAGGAACACAAACACAGGCTCGCTCTTCTCCATGCTGCCTGTGTACCCAATGGCAGACCCTGCCCTGAGAGGTGGGCCCACACTCTGACTGCCCTGATGCCTGGGAGCTTTCAAAGCAATCACAGTGCAGACGGATTTGGAGTTAGGCTCCCATCTCACAGTCTAGCTTGGAAAGAGCTACGTAGTCTAGCTCTGTGGGTGAGAATTTGTTAGGCAGGATGAGAGTCTCAGCCAAAAGCACTGGTGACCTACCACTTCACGGTGGTTCCAATTCCTAATCTCACATGCTGGAAAACACCAAACACCATTTTTGAGGAGAAACTAATACCAATGTAATCCTCGATGCTTTTGATTTCATACAACCAATGTGAATGAAACAATCCCAGAACTCCTTACTTACAGAAACGCATGTGATTACAGCCCATGGAACGGGACGCAGGACTAAACTCACACTCGTTTTCTCTGGAGTGATTCTGAAAGGAAAAGGAACCCAAGAACTGTTACACAATGCAAAATTCTACTGTACAGGAGATTTTTGTTTGCCTGCTTGCTTGCAGAACTAAAAGGCAAGGCCTACTCTATTCTTCCGTGATTCTGGGTTTTTTCCTGCTACTCCGAGGACTTTCTCCACCAATTTATTTCTACCCCTCCCTCCTCGGGACATTCCTCAGGACAGCCACGTGACTGGGGCACTTCCATGCTCAGATTTCCTTCACATTTAATGAGATCCTTCCCTTTTTGAGATGCATTCTAAAACACCAGGTGGATTTGCATCCACAGTCACACTGCTGATGAACTGAACAAGAGCCCTGGAGGAATGATCAGAAGAATCCTGAGAAAGTACAGGAGCTACCGATATGGTTTTTCCTAAACCTAATTTTTCTTCTTATCTTGAACACCCAAAGAAACCAAACCGAAAGCAAACCGAATGGAAAGCACGACACAGAAGCACCTGGCTCTGATCTCCTAAAAAAAGGCACATGAAATCATGACTCATATGCCCATGATTTCATGCGGTACTCTGGACATCTGGTCTGGTGTTCATATAGAGAAAACAGTCTGTGCCCAGACATCCCTCTCAGTGTAACAGTGCCCTGACTAGTGCAAATTCAAGGGATGAGTCATGGTGACATGAGCATCTCTTCTGGAGAAAGTTCTTCTCACCTAAATTGGTATTTGCTGGGTTGATGATTCATTCATCATAGTTCCAGCTCACCTGGAAAGAGCTCAGGATGTGTCCTCCCACATTGCCCAACACATTACGAGGTTACGGTGATGTCTGCCACCTAACACATTCTTTCTCAGGGTCCAGCATGGTAACCTGGAGCTCCAGCCTTCAAGGACTCCCATGTTTGGGAAATTCAGCCACCGTACAAGGAGCGGAGGCATTCTGGGGACCATGATTATAGCACAGTGGGGAAGAAAAAGGCGTCTTTCAGAGGATGACCCTTATCCCACCAAGAGTGTTCGGAGCACCTGAGGAAAGAAGCCAGAAAGGGCATGTGTGGAGACTTGTCACTAATCCTGCACAGTAAGCTGAGGAGGGAAAAAGAGTGACACAGGTTTTAGAGACAAATAAGCCTGACTGTTTTAGAGAAGTGCTCCTGTACTGAGTGCTCCTGAGGAGTTACCAAGCAATCTCCTTCCTACCTTGAAAATCCAACCAACCTGTCCAAACCCCCTCTTCCGAAAGAAAGTCTTGGGCTTACAACAAGGTGAGGGCTGTTTTAATACAGGAGTTTATCTGTGCAGGCTGACGGTAACCATGCAACTAGTGGCACCTGACACTGCAGGCCGTTGGATATGCAGGGAATCCCTGCAAAGCAATTATGCTGCAACTGGCCCTCTGAAACCAGTTTTCCAGGAGCAAGCAGGCAGGAAGCCCTGGCCAGGTGACCTTTCATGCAAGCCCACAGGTGACAACTGGGTAAAGACTCAGCCAGTTGTGGAGAGGTACAAAAGGTTCCTGGAATGGGGGCAGCCCATCATCATGCAGAAACACGCAGAAATCTGCATATTTGATGCAACTGTTCACGTCCTAAGGAACAGCGGGAGAAGCAGCTATTCCTTTTATGCCACCAGGCAACTCTCTGTGTGGACAAGCCCAAGAGGAATGAGTTTGCCTCCTCGGAAAATAATCTCTCTGAATAACTGGAAAGGGAAAAGGCCCCAGAGGTGACAGTGTGGTAGGGATTTGAACTAAATTTAGAATGGGTATCAGTATTAAGAAAATGGATGAAAGGCACTGGGACATTTGGGAGGATGGGCAACAGACAGGAGGGGGAGAACAGGGGAGTTAGGGAAGACCCTGTTACCTATTGTGTGTGCACAGCAACAGCTCTGTCAGAGCAGCCTTTTAGCTGATGGGCTAAAAGAGAAAGAATCTTCCCCTCCTGACAAGGTCTCTGCAGAACAGTGGGTTTAGAAAGCAGCTGCCAATCCCCCTGGGCCAATCCTGTTGTAAATCTGCCTTCTGATGACAGAGTGAGAAAAGGCATGACACCATTTCGAGCAGAGGGAGATGCCTGCAAGGCCATCTGCACAGCGAAAGGACACTGGTGGAGAGTGGCAAGGACTCACGCTGAGCCCAGTGTCAGGGGGTCAGCACCCACTGTTGGCCCTCCACGGAGTTCTGCATGAGGGGGCATCTGAGGTAAAAGAGGACTGGAGTCTTGAAGACAAAGCAGGTCATCCTTCAGGCTCAGCCCTGAGAGCCTAAGCTCACCCTAGAGTTCATAGCTTGACAGTCAGAAAAGCTTGTGCTGTTTCCTGGTAAAACTCACTGATGAGCAGGAATCACAAATGTCTCAACGCAGGTGGTAAGGGGAAAAAAACTCCCTGAAGGCATTTTTATGCTTGCCAGCTTAAGAATCTAGAACTAGACAGATGCCGTTGCCTCTTTCTGAATATTCTGTTGCTTACCTTTTCAAATCCATGCTTTGCTGTATTCATGTGGTGAACACACTCGGCTCTGGGTCTAAAAAGAAGTCAAAGAAGTAAGGACTGAGTTTACAAAAAGTCACAAAAAGGAAGCAATCTTGTAAATGGCTACTCCAAGTATTCCATCAGAAATCAGGGCTTTAGTACCTCTAGCCAACAAGACAGATGCCCTTAATCTCTACTTGTACTCATGTTTCAAAGTCTGACTTCAAAAACGAAAATATGCCCTCGTTCCAGTATTAGGTTGTCTGCTTTTCTAGCAAAACCAACAAGCAGTTAAAGGAAAAAAATAGTGTTATATGACATGGAAAAGGGGGTAAGCAGCGAGCTGAGAAAGCTTGCAAATCCTACAAGGTTACTGATGCAAAGAGAAGGGCAGGTAGCAAAGAACCATAGAAAGATCTTACAAGGCTCGGTCATGGAGCAATAAAGCGGCAGAGGAAACTCTGTACAGAGACATACAAAGTGATGCCCATGGGGAAAAACAATCCTGGCTTCACACAGAAAATAGTGCTCTTTGAGCTGACCACTATCACTGGGGAGTGACACCTGGAGATTCTGATAGCTCAACACTCAATAACACCCCAAGAAAACCCAACTCCAAATCCCCCATGAGGAATTCTGAGCAAAAGAGCTTGTCCAAAAAGAAAAAAAGATCAAGAGGTCTGATTACAGTAGACAAACTCCTTTCTGGGGCAGGGGAACGCTCAGGCTGAACAAGCTCTTCAATCTAACAGAATAATCAGAATAAGATGACAGAAGGCTTGAAGTTGATGCCTCACTAATTTAATTTTGAAATCAAGAATAAACTTTAAAATGATTTACTGTTTCAATCTTTTCTGGAATAGCCTAATTTCTAGGGCAAGACACAGCACTAAGAGCGAACTGCCAGACTGGATCATGAAAGGGCCATTGCTGGCCTTGTCTTATGAATCTACAACTCACGTCTTGGCTAAAAGAGATTAGAAAGCATTCTGGATCCTGGTCTCGTTCTTCACTTATTTCCAGCAGTTTTATTGTGACTAGAAACTGTCGGCGGGGGAGGGAAATGCAAGGAACCACATCTGTAGGAGCAGGAAAAGAACTGGCTTCAGACTTCTGCCGTTATCATCTCTGCAGGAGATACATTTGGGAATTGGGTAGAATGTAGGGCAACGAGGGAGATGATTTGACAGCGTCTGTACATCACCATGGAAGGGGAAAGGTGAGCATAAACACTTCTGACCACAACGCTGCATCTGGAACGGCCTGCCACATGCTTGTGAGTATTAAGGACAGACACGAATTTTCTTTTTTTAAAAGCTACACTCTATGAAAGAAAGACCCTGCTAGACTCTAACTAATAATGGGCCTGCTGCAGAAAGGTAGTCAAGAACTGCACTTCAACTTAGCCACCATGAGCCAGCATTGCACCCTCGTGCTGAAGGCAGCCAACAACATCCTGAGCTGCATCAGGAAGAGTTTTGCCAGCAAGTCTAGGGAGCTGATCCTTCCCCTCTGCTCAGGGCTGCTGAGGCCAGGCTGTGTGCTCTGTCCAGACTGGGCTCCCCATGACAAGACTGGGACCCCCTGGGTAAGCCCTGCAAAGGGCCACAAAGAGGATGAAGGCACTAGAGCACTTTTCGTATGTGGAGAGGCTGGGAGAGCTGGGACTGTTCAGCCTGGAGAAGACTCGGGGGATCTTATCAGTGTACACCTGATGGGAGGGAATGAGGAAGAGGGAGCTGGGTTCTCCTCAGCAGTGCCTTTGGGCAGGACAAGAGGCAAAGAGCACAAACTGCAAAACACGAAATGACACCTGAACACAAGAAAAAACTTTTTGACTGCCACTGTGGTGAAGCGTTGCAACCGGTTGCCTGCAGAAGTTGTGGCATCTCCACCCCTGGAGTCCACTCAAGACCTGAGGGTACACGTCCTGGGCAACCTGCTCTGAGTGACCCTGCTTAAGCAGGAGGGCTTGGACTCGATGATATCAAAGGTCCTGTCCAACCCCAAGGATTCTGTGAAATCCACAGATATAGATCTCAGCCTCAAGCTGAGCAGTATTCACCAGCCAACTCAAAGGAACAGGCTGAGAGGCAGCAAGAAAACTCTTCTTCCCGTTTCATCCCTGGCCCAGGCGTGCAAGCCCATGCACTGCTTTGTCTAGTTGCTGAGTTCTCAGCCCACCGTGATTCTACCAAGAACAGTAACACAGAGGACACGAACAGGAAGACCTCTGTTTAACGACACAGGAACCTGAAAGTGCACAACTTTTCTCCAAACATGGGCGAAGCTGCTTAGATGCTGTCATCTATGCAAGAGAAGGAAGAAGACTAATGGGTCAGAGGATTATGCAGGAATAAAATACGGGGAAGGCACAAGAGACATTAAAAATACTGATATGTGCCCTGGAAGACCATTTTGGAGTCAACTGACCTGTCCGTACCCGGCTGTGGGCATGAGGTCTCTGCTCTGACTTCCAGTCTTCTCCTCTTCACTGTTTTCTCCACTGTAGTACTTTCTGACACTGCATTTCTCTCGACCTTCAAAACATTGCAAACTTGGTATTAGTAACATTTGACTTTGACCTTTCTATTTTAGAACAAAATCCAGAGTTAATAGACATTCATATTTCACAAAATTGTTCATGTATACACAAACAAAAAAAAAAAAACAAACAAAAAACGATTCAGGAATAAAAGATTAACTGCCTTATTCAAACAGAAGGTAAGCACTGAGAGGCCATCCAGAGAATTATGCTCCTCAGTTTTAAACAAGAAATACTGCTTTCCAGGACATCCTACTTGCTCCATTTTTAGAGGAGGACCTAGGAATGCAATTAGCAAGAATGTTATGCTTGCAGAGACAGTGGGGAATTTGGACAGGACACCTTCACTAATTCAGTCCATCTTCAGAAACTTACAGAAATGTCTGAAAACAAACCTAACCTACCCTGAGCCCTCATTAAACAAAAACAAAAGCAACAAAGTTAAGCTTCTTTGGACACACAGCACCTAGGGAACGACTTAATTATTCAGCAATATTGACCTCATCCAGACTCTCCCAGTGAAGAAACCACTGGACAGCTCAGCTCAGACTTATAGAAGATACATTTAACTGAAGCCAGCAGGGCTCTCTGGTCCTGAGACAGGACTTCATTCCAAGCCCGAGGGAACTGAGAGGAAGATTTCTCTCAACTTGGGTGGTTGAAGGGGAGAATTCAGTGCCACTTTACATTGCCTGACTGACACCCAGACGCTGGAGAACTCTAGCACTGCCTATACAGATGTTCTGCTTCTCCAGACTATTTAGATTCTAACTTTAAAAGAAAACAAGAACACACACAACTTACAAGCTCATCACTCTCCTTTTTTACTTCTTTACCTGTAACAGAGGTATTAGAAAACTTGGTGAATATTTGGTGACTGGACTTTCTTTAACCAACAGAAGTGCATTTTTGCATCACATCTCACTTTCCAAGAACAAGATAAACTACTTTGAAACTGCTGGAATTGCACATGATCTGCTGAAACTGAAAAACTGCAAATACAGCTCTTTCAGAACTCGAATTCCTGTGAATGGGATACCACCCGTCGATGGGATGGGGACAACTGCTCTTCCTGAAGACATTAAAGGAGTCTTCAGAAGAGAAGTGAAGAACTGTTAGCATCACCCTGTGTTCTGGGCACCAGGGAGAAGATGCAAGGACAGCTGGAGCACAGTCTCCAGAGAACATTGGCCGGCTAACCTCTGGGGTGTGGGATCCATACATGTTGGATGGCAAAGAGAAATGCAGGAAATTTTAGAAAAGCAATACAGGATAAAAGAAAGCACACCCTCCTGCTCTACGTCAAATCCACGGTGCAGCCGTACTGCACACAGTTTTGCTTCCTCTAATTCAAAGACACAGTAGATGAAGGGAAAGGGAAAAGCAAGACATAGATCACAGATGTTTCCCGAAATTATCCAGACATAACCCCAGTGACTTACCACAAGAGACGTTCTGCTGAAACGAGTTGAGTTCTAGATACATAGTGCAAATGTAGGGATAAGGCACAAGATGGACATTCTCATGTTTGAATCTCATCTTTGATACTCTCTCCCATCTACTCAAATCTGAGAACAACAATAAGACCAAAGAACATAGCACTAACATTTCAAAGGATCAGGAGTCCTGGCAATGTCTGCTCATAAAGCTTCAAAAGTCACAGCACCCTGCACCTTTGTATAAGGGAGCAGATACAACCTGTCAGTATGGACTTTGTGAGAAAACACTAGTAGCACATTACATGCAACACTCACCCAGGTGATACTCTCCCATTAGTCACTTGTATTAATGGTGTTGTGTTTCCTTAATGGTATCTGCCTGCAGTCCTGACATCCTCCCACAAGAAACAACATGCCGGGTTCTTCCAACCCCATAGAAAAAACCTCATCAGCTTTCCTAACTAAAATTTAATTATTTTTAAAATTACTTCAAAAATTGAAAACGGCTAAGATGCATGAGAGTAGCATCATTCCATTTACTTCAGTTCAAAATGGAAGGAAAAAAGATAATTGGCACAACAACCACCACAGTTACATTCCTTCCTGTGGGTGCAGGTCTGACACCGAGGAGCTCCTGCAGGCAAGACTGGATGACACTAGAGAGCAGTCTCCTTACATGCCTCGGATCTCAGGAAGAAACAGGAAAAATGTATACTTTTAGTCCGTTTGCTAGCAGAAACTAACACCCTGAGGACTAGTGATGGAGCCCAAGATTTGCCTAGATGAAACAGTGACACAACCAGTTCCTTTAAGGGATGAAAATGCTCATCCCAGTTTGGCTTCAAGGACTCTGAGGGCTGGTGATTGACTACGAGTTATGCTAGAGCGAGGAGCGCGACACACCGGCTGCAGGACAACTCATCACGCCAGGCCTCTGAGCTTGCAGTTCTCATCAGTGCCCAGTGCTGGCTGAGCATGTGGATGGACTTCCAAGTTCTAGAATTACACGTTCGTGAATCAAACACTCCTCAAGCGCACAAGCAAAGCTGGCTGAGCTTTCAGGAAGCAAACTAACGAGGCTTCGCTTGTTTGCAGGCTTCCTGCCTGACGATGCTCTTGGCTACTTTCTCTTCTGGGCAGAAACAGGAATACATTGCTATCAGACATACCTGTTTCTGACAAAGGAAGAGGATGACCTCGTTCTTCCCTGCTGTCACGAGCTGCAGCAACAGCACAGTCTTCCGAGACTGGAAGGGAATGCCGTGGAGGTGGAAACACGTGGGTGTTCATTACTCCTGGGCACTCAGAACCACAGGAGGTGATGCCAGAGGGCCTGACCTGATTCACAAACTGACACACCTTAGGGCTGAAAAGGCTTCTCATTCAACTAACTTACTTTTCTCTTCAACAAGAGCCTCAGAAGAGTAATTTCTTTTTAACCCTTTCCACTACAGCAACTACAGTATTTAATCCTCATGCACCTTACAAGAAATCTACTCCGGTCTTCTCTACTAGTGGGCCAATGTTGCTGAGCCTGGAAGGAGTGGTTTACATTTTATTACCCTTTTGAAGCAATGCACTAGCTTTGCTTGCAATTGCATTAGGTGGGCTTCCTGTGACCTTATGTACACAAGTTCATTTTCTCTGGCTCAATTAGGTTTGGAACGCAGGGCTGTTCACCTGAAAACACTGCAAAACACTTTTCACATCAGTTCTCTCTCTGCTGAAGGCAACAACTGAGGAGGATCTTCAGCTAATGTAAAACTGCAAAGCTCAAAGGAGTCGTACTGCAGCTAAAGATCTGCACACAGTTAGACATGAATGTTGAATTAAACAATGCCCAACGGATACAAGTCATTGCATCTTTTCTTTTACGAGTAGGAAAGAAAGGATACATGGAAAAACAGTGAAGTGCTCTGTAGAAAATGGATGTAAATCATCAAGATTTCCAAGGATTACTCGAATCGCTTCCTGAAGAGGCCAAAAAAAGAAAGGAAGCAAGCAAGCACATTAACAACATAGCCACAATTCCACTGTCAAGTACAGTTTCAAGGCTTGGGAAAAATTTACAATTACTTTACAGTTTGCATGAATCATGGAAGAGCAGTTCTAAATATTTTGCTCTTCCTCCTCCCCTTCTTCACCACACTCCCTCCCATCACCTTAGAGTGCACTGCACTGAGACTCACAGAAACCAAAGTGGATTAGTATCTTAATCTTGAATTAACACACATAGTATTGCCCTGTTTCAGAAGTAAAGATAGTCCTCTTTTTCTGAACACTGGTCCAATTCAGTTAACAAAGGAACTGTTCAGCCCCAACAAACGCCTGCTTTACA
This sequence comes from Tyto alba, assembly GCF_018691265.1. NCBI lineage: Eukaryota > Metazoa > Chordata > Aves > Strigiformes > Tytonidae > Tyto > Tyto alba. The sequence continues at coordinate 17,022,033 of NW_024881320.1, forward strand.
AATGGGAAACCTTCTCTACTAATACCTTTCAGTATTTTCAAAAGTGAAAAAGAAAAAAAAATAAATTTATCATTTTCCATATCAATTAAAATCAACCCATTTTCTTCAATAATATTTATAATGCTATTATTGTACTCTGAAGATTTTTAAAAATTAAGTAGTAGGAGCATTCTGAAGCAGGCAGGATATTGGTCTCATTTCCTTGGGAATGTCAGGGGCCTTCTTCTATCTCAGGAAGAGGATGACAACAGAACTCACTGGTGGCAACCGAGCATGGTCACAAAGTAATGCCATCATTCACAGAGTGTCTACTGGTACCACTAGCTCCACAGTTACGAGGAAAGCATGTGCAGCTGAGCACCAGGCTCGACTCTGTCAAGCTAGCTCACCAGTACTGCCAGAGCTCCTGAAAAAATAGGAGGGTTTGACAGCTAGTCAAGCCTGAGAAGTTAAAAGCAGTGGTCAGGTCTGAGGTGGAGAGCAAAACCGTGGGAAAGTGCTCCTGCAGAATGAATCTGAACAGGAATCACAAAGCAGCAGGGTCCAACGAGCTCAACAAATAGGAGGTTTCAGTTGCCCAATTTGAACAGTCGGCAGCTTCTTTGAAATATTTAAAATAAAAGCGTTACTCTTCTACACTAACGCTGCCTGTTGATGATGGTTTTCGCCTACATCATTTTTTTCATTCTCGTACTCTCCAGAGAAGCTCCCCCATTACTCTCCCTTGAAATGCTGCATTTGATAAAATGTCCTCTGTCCCATGACAAGCAAAAGATTTGCTCAGCTTAACATTCAGCTCAGGTCCCGTGGGCCTGCTTCATCTCCTACCTCCAACTCCTTGACAGCGCTTTCAGTGTTGTCAAGATCAGGAGCGCTGTGAAACAAAGAGAGAGAGTTAGTCCCACCCCACTCAAAAAGCAATGGAGCTACATTCGCTGGAGGAGTTTAAACAACAACAAAACATCACTCCCATTGCACAAATAGTTAGCAGGCAGATGAATTCCTCATATATTGTTCTTCAAAAGCATCCGTTAGTCCACAAGGATGGTTTCTTTTCAATTTTCTGCCCATCTGTATTTTGTGTGTCTGAGGATACAATGGGCGGGAAAGATCAGATCTTTGTAACCTTTAGGATTGTTTTTTTCACCAGGTGCCCTCAAACCAGCACCTCTGTCGTCCAACCTGTTGCAATGCCATCCTGCTCAAGGAACTAAAAGCAGGAACTAGCAAGACATGTTTCTTAATCCCCTCTACGGCGCAAACCTGCAGGGATCGGGCCTTCACAGCATTGGAGCCAGGCCCTGCGATGCTGGGTGTTGTGTACTGCCTGCACCAAACCGTGACTTGATGCAAATACTAACTACATCTTTGTAAGCTGTCTTCTCAAAAGTTGTCTGCTGCCAACAATCAAAGGCATGGGAGAGAGAAGGTCTTAAAGAAAACTCAAACCCATTAAAAAGTAAACATTACTGTTACTTGGTAATAAGTAAATAAAGCAGAGGGTAAGGAATTATGGCACGCAAGTCTTCTCTGGTATAGGGGCTGGTAGGCAGCCATTCTCATATCCTCCACATTCAGGGGCCCCAGCCAAAACTCGGTCAGAGATGAGAACTTTCCTTCCTCTTCAGAAAGGCTCTCTCCTTGCTTGCTATGGAACAAGCTAATGACAGGAATTACACAGCACCCCACAGCAGGACAGATGTCACCCACCCAAGACTTATGCTGTAGCCATGAAGCCTTCATGAATCAGCAGGGAAACAAAAGTACGATTCAGGAAGGGACATTGCTGAGGGATGGGATGAGAAGAGGGTGGAAAGAATGGAAGAAAGCAAGGCACCACCCAGGGTCTCATGACAAGGATATCAGATCTGCTATGTGACTGCAGGGCATTCACTGGCTGGCTTAAGGGGCCCTGGGGAGGAGGGGGTGATTGTTTTCTTTTAAGCCTGGAGTGTAGAGATGCAAAACCAGACTCCTCTTTAAGGGAAGAACCTTTCTTCTTACCTCATTTTCCCTGGGGATTCAGGATAATTTCAGTGAAGATAACCTTGCTCTATCAAAAGCGTGTAATCAGCTCCAGGGCCAGCTGAGGCCACCTACTGCAGCTCTTTCAATGTTCTTTTGGGAACGTGTCCTCAAATCGGTCAAAAGGAGTTTCACTTCCTAAATCTGCAGGCTGACCGACAGCACTGCTTTGGGCATAAGGCTGAGTATATACTTAGGAGTTACTCCTTAGGAACTGGGAGTGAATCCCGAGGCTTTGAACAAGTAACCCCTACTTACCACAACCATGACATGGTGGGGAAGAGTTTGACAAGTTTCGCTGCAAAAGGAGTTCCTTTTGCTATGTTTGACCATACTGATATGAAGACCGACCTGATGAGCTCACTACCAATTCCAGAAGTTACAATGAAATACAAAAGGTGCTGCAAAAGCCTCGTGTCCTGCTCCTTCAAGTGTAACACTGAATTGCAAGAACTGAGGTAGCAATGCACACAACCCGTGAGACATGCAGGGGCAGTGACAGACTGCCAACCTCACACAAATGTTGTGCCCTCTTTACCACCAGGAGATCAAACACCTGCAGGCTGTTCAGAAACCTCTACACACTACCAGCAGTGCCTTCCAAAGGGATTATGCTGAGGGGAAGAGCTTACAGGCAAGAGCAACATTTCAAGGATCTTCTGAATACTACACAACACCGCAAGACAGACAACACACCTTCCTCTCCAAAATCAACAGAGAGAACAAAACAAGGAGGAAGGTTAATCCTCCTGGATATGACACTATTATTCCAGTAAAACACTAATAAGCAAAACTAAAGAAGCAACTGCATTTCAATTCATCCCAAAATCAAGTCGTGCAACAGCATTTCAAAGAGCCAGGCTACTTCTACAAAGGAAAAGGAGCATGGCACAAGATTTAATGGAGCTTCAGGTCTGCAGACAGCCTAATCGGCATGATGGTCACAGCACATTTGCTTCCATTCTTCTGCAGCTAACAACAGACACTTCCAGACGTAAACTCAGGTTCTGGCAGTGTCTATGCACATCTCACTGCAAAAGGAAACCCACTCTCACTCATAAAACCACTCTGTAGGCAGATGCTTGAGTCCTTGCCGATGGCATTTTAGCCCTGCTGCAACCTCACTGGCATGAAAACAGAGTTTGGGGATCCTGTTCTCTTTCCCTGATGCAGGGATACTTGCTGACTCAAAAGGATCTCACTCCTACTTTCTGCATGGTTGCCACCATCTGAAGAGAGATTTCACCTCAACAGTTTATAAGACTTTCCAAAGCCTTTGAGGGCATCAACCTTGAACAGCTGTCTGCTGATGATCACAGCCTTGAAGGATGCACACAGGGAGCCAGATTACGCTGAGCCACTGCTTTGGGGGTTTTGATGAAGATTTATGAATACTACCGTTATTAATTATTTATCAGAGGCTGAGGCAGCAACAACTCATAAAGTTTCAGACCAACTTTGAGCTCTACAGAACACTCCTTCAGCAGGACACAATCTATAAGCAGCACGTGGTTTGGAACACTACCCTTAAACCTGAACACCTCCAGCTCCTCTGATTACTACCGTCCGCTACCTCTGGGATTCTGAGTCCCCTCTCAAACAAAAAGCTCCAGAGCTCCTTGAGTGAGCTGACCAAGGTTTTGCCCACTCCCAGAAGCACTTGCCCATCATCTCTGTGTGTCTGACCAGGAGATACAAGCAGACTCCTCCAAGGCAATACCCTCAGGGAAAGTCTGGTTTTCACCTCTAAAATACCATCCAGTTTACTTCTTTTACATCCTCCCCACCTGACCAGACTAATCAGCACTCCCTGCTTTAGTTACTTTGCTGGCTACTGACTCACAACTTCCTCACTGAGGCTTACCACACAACCGTTACCTCCCACAACTCTCCTAATTCACTGTCCCCTGAAAACCCAAAGTCTGGTTTCCTTTCTCTTCATTGCCTAACAGCAGTACCACAGACTAAAATACTTCCCCTCCACTCTCATTTCTCAAGCTTGCCACTGCAGCGCCTTCTAGAAACAGAGAGAAGCAGCTATCCAAAAAGTCTGCCTGCAGGAGAGGCACGCTGTTGTTTCAAGACAACAGGACAGGTTTGTCACAAACACATCTGAAAGAGGAGTGGCAGTGGAAATGGAACCTTGAGAGCAAGAATCCCAAGAGCACAAGCATCTGCTGCCAGCAGCCAGTGAGAGTTTCCAAAGACTCCTTCTACAGCCACGCCTCAGCATCAGATTGCAAGGCCAGCGAAAGGCACGTTGCGAACAGCAGACAGCCCAAGAAATAAGTACATATTTTGAGTAGAGAGCTCCAAGGCGGTGCTGGTTCTGGCTGGGGTAGAGTTCATTTTCTCCACAGCAGCTTGCGTGGGGCCATGTTTTGGATTTGTGTTGAGTGTTGGATAACACAGGGATGTTTTCGTTACTGCTGAGCAGTGCTTACACAGCGTCAAGGCCCCTTCTGCTCCTCACCCCACCCCACCAGCGAGTAGGCTGGGGGTGCACAAGGAGCTGGGAGGGCACGAGGCTGGGATGGCTGACCCCCACTGAGCCCAGGGATATTCCAGACCACAGGACATCATGCTCAGCAATAAAATTGGGGGAAGAGAAGGAAGGGGGGATGTTCGGTGTAACAGCAGTTGTCTTCCCAAGTCACCATTAGGCGTGATGGAGCCCTGCTTTCCTGGAGATTAAACATCAGCCCGCCAAGGGGAAGCAGTGAATGAATTCCTGATTTAGCTTTGCTTGCGCACACGGCTTTTGCTTTACTTATTAAACTGTCTTTATTCCAACCCATAAGTTTTTTTACTTTTACCCTTCCAATTCTCTCCCTCATCCCACGGTGAGGCAGTGAGTGGCTGTGTGGGGCTTAGTGGCCAGCTGGGGTTAAACCACTGCAAAGGCTCTAGAGCTTCTCAGTTAAACACTTAAAAAATTTCCAAATACTGTCAGTAAAACCAGCCTCTTTTCCCACCAATGCCCCATGCGGCAGTAAAACAGCATTTTTCACAGCCCAAATTACGCTCTCAGACCAATGCCCAGCAAGTTCAAGTGCAGTAGCAACTTTAAGGTGAGCACATTCACGGTCAGTGACAGAAGGCAGGAAACGAGGAGCGCCCAAGGATCTGCGTTTTGGGTCTCATTAACTCACTGCTACATGCAGACATCAAACTGCAGGTTGACTTTTCAGCTTTAACACACTTACCTCTTGAAGTTGCCATACCGGATTTTGAATTTGTACACGCGCCTGCCTGCATGAAGAAACCTTGTCTCAGGCAACGGATAGCTAAATGGTTTCAAGGACATCTTTCTTTCTCCCCGAATGCCAGCCTAGGGAAGCAGGAGAGTCAAAGGTAAATTACTGAAGCCCTTCACGAGATCTCATTCAGTCACACAAGAATAAAATAGCACATGCAGTTTTCCCTCGGCAGAGAGAACACCTTTCCTACCAGTATCTCCCACCAGTCGGAAAACCGCTGATCCCAGTGTCCGTTCCCACGCAGCAGGGTATTTCTGAGCGGGACTCGAGGACACACTTGGAGCGGAGGGCCACCCCGCCTTCAGCGCCACCGCTCTGGCAACGTCCCTGCCAACCTCCCGCAAGCCCCACAGGCCTCTCGCCCCGGGGGCTGCCGAGGGAGCCCGGGCAGGAGCGGGGGGGCAGCCCGGGACCCACCCCCGGCTGGGAGGGACAGCCCCGGCGGCCGTGGGTCCCTGCAGCCCCGCGCCCGCAGCCAGGACAAACTCGTTCCTCTCCACAGCCGCGCGCCTCCCCGGCGCCCCCGGCCTGCGCCGGACAGCCACCAGCGGCCGGGGGGGCGGGAGCGAGGGGCCGGCGCCGGCCGGGCCTGCTGGGCGAGCACCGCCTGCTCGCCAGGCCCCGGGCGGCCCCGCCGCTCCGCGGCAGGGCGGGAACCCCCGCCACGGACACCGGCCACGCCGCCCGCCCTTGCCTCAGGCGGGGCTGCAGCCGGAGCCGCGCTGGGCCGGCCGAGTCCGGCGAAGCCGAGTCCAGCCGAGCCGAGCCCAGACAAGCTGAGACGAGTCCCGCCGAGCCGAGTCCAGTCGAGCCGAGTTCAGCCGAGCGGAGCCGAGTCTAGCCGAGCCGAGCCAAGTCCAGACGAGCCGAGCCGAGACCAGCTGAAACGAGCGAAACCGAGTCCAGCCGAGCCAAGCCCGGACGAGCCAAGACGAGTCCGGTCGAGCCGAGTTCAGCCGAACGGAGCCGAGTCCCGCCGAGCCGAGTCCAGTCGAGCCGAGTTCAGCCGAGCGGAGCCGAGTCTAGCCGAGCCGAGCCGAGCCGAGACCAGCCGAGCCGAGCCAAGTCCAGACGAGCCGAGCCGAGACCAGCTGAACCGAGCGAAACCGAGTCCAGCCGAGCCGAGCCCAGTGAAGCCGAGTCCAGCCGAGCCAAGCCCGGACGAGCCAAGCCGAGTCCGGTCGAGCCGAGTTCAGCCGAACGGAGCCGAGTCCCGCCGAGCCGAGTCCAGTCGAGCCGAGTTCAGCCGAGCGGAGCCGAGTCTAGCCGAGCCGAGCCGAGCCGAGACCAGCCGAGCCGAGCCAAGTCCAGACGAGCCGAGCCGAGACCAGCTGAACCGAGCGACACCGAGTCCAGCCGAGCCGAGCCCAGCGAAGCCGAGTCCAGCCGAGCCAAGCCCGGACGAGCCAAGCCGAGTCCGGTCGAGCCGAGTTCAGCCGAACGGAGCCGAGTCCCGCCGAGCCGAGTCCAGTCGAGCCGAGTTCAGCCGAGCGGAGCCGAGTCTAGCCGAGCCGAGACCAGCCGAGACCAGCCGAGCCGAGCCAAGTCCAGACGAGCCGAGCCGAGACCAGCTGAACCGAGCGAAACCGAGTCCAGCCGAGCCGAGCCCAGCGAAGCCGAGTCCAGCCGAGCCAAGCCCGGACGAGCCAAGCCGAGTCCGGTCGAGCCGAGTTCAGCCGAACGGAGCCGAGTCCCGCCGAGCCGAGTCCAGTCGAGCCGAGTTCAGCCGAGCGGAGCCGAGTCTAGCCGAGCCGAGACCAGCCGAGACCAGCCGAGCCGAGCCAAGTCCAGACGAGCCGAGCCGAGACCAGCTGAACCGAGCGAAACCGAGTCCAGCCGAGCCGAGCCCAGCGAAGCCGAGTCCAGCCGAGCCAAGCCCGGACGAGCCAAGCCGAGTCCGGTCGAGCCGAGTTCAGCCGAACGGAGCCGAGTCCCGCCGAGCCGAGTCCAGTCGAGCCGAGTTCAGCCGAGCGGAGCCGAGCCGAGCCGAGCCGAGACCAGCCGAGCCGAGCCGAGTCCAGCCCAGCGGAGCCGAGTCTAGCCGAGCCGAGCCGAGACAAGCTGAGACGAGTCCAGCCGAGCCGAGCCCAGCCCAGCGGAGCCGAGTCTAGCCGAGCCGAGCCGAGACCAGCCGAGCCGAGTTCAGCCGAGCGGAGCCGAGTCTAGCCGAGCTGAGCCGAGACCAGCCGAGCCGAGTCCAGCCCAGCAGAGCCGAGCGAAACCGAGTCCAGCCGAGCCGAGCCCAGCCCGGCCCAGCAGAGCCGAGTCCAGCCCAGCAGAGCCGAGCGAAGTCGAGTCCAGCCGAGCCGAGCCCAGCGAAGCCGAGTCCAGCCGAGCCAAACCCAGACAAGCCAAGCCGAGTCCGGTCGAGCCGAGTTCAGCCGAACGGAGCCGAGCCGAGTCCAGTCGAGCCGAGTCCAGCCCAGCGAAGCCGAGTCTAGCCGAGCTGAGCCGAGACCAGCCGAGCCGAGCCAAGTCCAGCCGAGCCGAGTCCAGCCCAGCGAAGCCGAGTCTAGCCGAGCCGAGCCGAGACCAGCCGAGCCGAGTTCAGCCGAGCGGAGCCGAGTCTAGCCGAGCTGAGCCGAGACCAGCCGAGCCAAGTCCCGCCCAGCAGAGCCGAGCGAAGTCGAGTCCAGCCGAGCCGAGCCCAGCCCGGCCCAGCAGAGCCGAGTCCAGCCCAGCAGAGCCGAGCGAAGTCGAGTCCAGCCGAGCCGAGCCGGGCCTGCGGCGGTTGCTGAGCGGGGGGCGGCTGCGGGCGAGGCCGGGCGCTGCTCGGGGGCTGGCGGGCGGGACCGGGCTGCCCAGCGCGGGGTTTACACCCCCGCGTCTGCCAGCGGGCACAGCCCTGCCGCTGGTTTGGGGGAACCCCCCGCGACGGGCACGTTCGTGCCTTGAGCCGGTCGGGTGGTTCAGATCGCGACCGAGCCCTGGCTGTGGGCGCCGGGCCGCAGACTGTGGCCTCCGGGGACGGGGAATGGCCCCTGCGGTGCCCCTGAGGAGAGGTGCTCCGCGGGGTGCGGGGGGTTCTCCTGGCCCGGCCAGAGATGCCTCCGTGAGGCCGCCTGTGAAGAGCCTCCCGCCAGCACACCCCAGGCGGGGACGGGACGGCTTGCCGGTGACCTTTGTGATGAAGGGGGACCCCGCTTCAGAGAACCCCGCGCTGCTCACTCGGCAGCCCATCGCCACGTCGTTTGCGCAGCAGGACCCTGGGCAAGTCCCTGGGAACGGCGGGGGGACTGGCCCCAGCTGCAGATGGGCAGGGTGGACATAGCCTGACGTGACATGACGTGGCACGAAGTGCCCCGTGTGCCTCAGCTCTTGCAACTCCTGTCCAGCCCCGGTGCGAGCGTGGGAGGGGGCAGAGGGGCAGGATGTGCTGGTGGCGGGTGCTGGAGGTGGCCGGGGCTGTGCTGCAGCTGTGGAGAGGCTCCAGGAGACATCAGGCCTGCCGCAAGGGAGGCCGGGGGTCAATCGTCAGCCACTACAATACCTCCTTTTCTTCCCTTTCTGCCCCACAGAGCTCCCTGCTGCACCTCGGATCTGGGTCACCCGGGGCTGCCACTTCCCTCTGCTCCAGCTCCCCACGGCCACGCGCTGCTCTGCTGCTGCTGCTGCACTTTAGAGGCAGCTGCATTTGGGGGCTTGGAGTGCTTTGGGTTCCAGCGCAAGCCCAAAGCATCAGAGGAGTTGGCCTTCACCTTGTGACGAGTCTTGAAACTGCTTTCAAATGGGTTTGGGCTCTGCCCAGGGCTCTCAAGTCAATGTTAACTCTGATGCCTAATGACAGTCCCTTGGCAGTGGCCGAGCCCTGTCTGCCCATGCCGCTGGGCCCAGCTCGGCTTGCTAGGCTCGCCTCGGCTGGGCTGGACTGGGCTTCACTCTGCTCCACTCGACTCGGGTCTCTGGGCTCGGCTCGGCTCGGCATAGTGCCGGAGCCCCCGCCAAAGCGAAGCAGTCACGACGCTGACCACGCAGGAGGTCACCTCAGGCGGGTCCCAGGACACCCCTGCTAAGCTCAGCCCAACCCTCGTCGCTGGGCAGCAGCTCGCAGGACAAAGAAGCCCTGATGGGCACAGGGCAGAGACATGGCGATAACGACCTGCCCTTCCCGGGAAAGAGGAGTCAGCAACGGCCGTCCCAGGACCGATGTTCCCCACCCCACCTGTGCATCTGCACCCAACAGGGTGCACAGGGCACCTGGCTGCTGACCCCAAACACGCTCCCCCGCAGGAGCTCCTCAGACCCTGGTCATGGAACAACCCACCACCAGTTCTGGGTTCAGGAAGGAGCTTTTTCTCCTGGGCGGGTTGGTACAAGTCCCCGGGCATTTTTTTTTGCCTCCTGCTGCAGCACCGAGCACGGCGCGTTTGCCAGGGTTCCTCAGGGTCATTGCTGGCCAGCAATCCCCTGCTGTTGCAGCACCAGGCGTCCAGCGGTGCCCTCCCGCCCTCCACCTCTCATCCCTGTGCCAGGTTGGCAGGGGAACCTCAAGGACCTCCATGCATTAGGTCACCTGGGGGTCTTCTGCCCTGTGCAAACCACGGCCTGTTTGGAAAGGCTGCAGACGTGATGCCGTGTCAGGAAGGAGCCGCCACGGCCCGCCTGGCCGTGCATGCAATAAAAGCAGCGCGTTGGTCCCCACTGCCAGAGTTGCTGCTCCGTTCTCAGTCACCACACTCAGCTGAGGACCTGGCTTTTCACATCACCACTAATTGAAACATGAGTGAAATAGTAACTATACCTTCTCACAACTTCTCTATCTTTGAGTAATCAGGATGGTGTTTGTATGATAGCAATTAGGAAGACCATACCGGTACATAACCCTGATTTACATCTGTGTGGGATTTAGGTGCACTGCAACTTTTGTGGGGTTCCTCCTGGGTTTTTACTTGTGCTTTCCAAGAAAAATATCCAGCTCCACTTCAACCATGGTGTGAATCCAAAAGAGACTGATGAAAATCAGACCTCATCCCTCCGCCTGCCTGAAGAACCTCTGGCACAGAGCGCAGAAGAGGTGACTGTTGGCCCCAGAGGGTGAAAGGTTACGGTGCATGTGGTGTGCTGTGGCCACAGTGGTAAAGGCAGTCCCAAGGCTCGAGAGCTTGTGAAGATGCCCTGGCCCTCCAAGTTGACTGACATGAACACCGTGATGAATTAAAGCAACGATGGAGGTGCTGCAAGTATCCAAAATAAAAACAAGCCACCTTCTGACCAGCACTTGCCCTCCCCTCAGGGATACTCCAATAGCAGATTTCTGGAAGAGCAGCTGGATTTGCTCATTAAAATCAGTGGTTTTCTAGGCCAGGCTCACTCCCCATCCATTGTCTCCCTCTGCTGCTCATGACACTGGTGCTATTGGAGAGTTGCCATCCCTGATGGCAGCACTGGCACAGGACACTCTCTTTGGCCAGGGACAAGCAAGCTCCCGAGTCCCAGTCCCCTTCACAGAATCCCTTGTGCCAGCAATGCCGTCTTGTTTCTGGGACCTGGAGCTCACTCCATGAATTGCTGCTCTGTGTTACAGCCCTGCTGTGTCACTACTGATATCCTTTAACACGCTTGGACACACCTGGCCTCATGCTGCTGCTGGTAAACATCTGCAGCTTCTAGGATGGAGGCTCTGTGGTGTAGCTGTCCCTGGGGCTCATCCTCTGTAGAAATTGCTGTAGAACTTGTGGGCCTGTGTGTATCTGCCTTGTTTCTAGGCTGGACCTATAAATGGGAACTGCAACAACCATTTCATTGGACTGAACCAGGAGAAGCCCAGTGTCTGTTTGCACCAGACTCAGCTCTAGTGGGGAAGGAGAAATAACTTGGGGCCCAAGGCCAACTGAATTTGGTTACTTCCCTTACCAAAACCAGGGAAACTGGCTTTACTGGGGGAGATGTGTGGGATTCAAGGGGAAAACCTGAAGCTTTTTGCTACCACTTTGCTGAGCCATACGATGATGTCAACATGACGTGGATGGCTGCGGTCCAGAGCAGGCAGACTGCAGCTCCGTCATCAGAAGTACCCCACGGGGCTGCTGTGCCCCAGGTGGAGCTGGCTGCACAGCTGGCCCTGACTCTGCCCACACTTGGAGTAATGCAGGCAAACACGCTGTGACTTGTTAGCCTTATTCTGCAGGTTAATGATTCACCTGGCACAGTACAACACTTCCTGCTGTAGGCACTCAAACCTCCCCAGCAACTGTAGAAGCTCACAGTCAGATCCAGCATGCACAATGTTAAGCAAACCTGAAGCATGGGGGAATTTCTCCTCTTGTCAAGTTGCTTTGGTCCCTTCATCACATTTCCAAAGAGATGAAAATGCCAGCACACACTTTACCCTGGACACCAAAAGAAAGCAGCCTGTGCTTTCCAGAAATGCCCCAACCCTGCGACCTTTTCTGCTCTACAGCTTGCCAGCCCGCGTGATTTCTGCCAAGCCAGGACATATGCTGACAAGTGCGTCCCTGCTACTGAGCTGCTGCTCCTCATGCTGTTGGTCAAACCAGGTCCTGCTGACTCATCACTTACCCAACCTTCATCTGGAAGTGCAGTGATATATATCAGCCAGGTACCAGCTCCTGCTTGCGGAGCTGCTTCCTTCTAGATAGTTCCCACAATTTAAAGGCAGGTGTTCACCAGGGCAGTAAAACCAGTTGCTTCCCAAGTATACAATGGCACTGAGAATTGCCTTGGGACTAAGGGAAAGCAAAAAATGGTGGGAATTTCCTCCTAGCATCAGTATCTGACCTCTTACAAGGAACCCGTGTGTCTTGGGGATGTTTTGTGGTAGTTTTCATCTTTGTTTATCTTATATCTTTGGGCTTTCTGTATTTTCTTATAGGCATGGCTGTTGACTAGAGACCGTGGTTGATTATTGCTGGAAGCCACTCCAGAAGCCCAGCACACGGCCTTGCTGAGGGTGAGGAATATCTAGTCCCTGGTTCAAGGAGGGTCACCTAGATCAGGCTGCTGAGGGCCTTCAGGGTGCTCCTTGACCCTTGGAAAAGGCCCAGGGGAGGTTGCACTCCTGGCCGGGGACCCAGGGCAGGAGAGGACTTCTGTGAGCCACAGATCCTGCAGATGATCATGGAGCCTGATCTGACTCCCCATCATCTCCACAGCCAAGACTTGCACTGAAAATAGCTGATAGAGCCAGCCCAGCTTCTGCACTGAGAGTCTGGTAATTGCAAGAGAGAACATAATTCCCCCTTTTTAATTCTTTCTCCCATAAACCTATAGTAGAAAATATATTCTAGGGGGTTGGCCTGTTCTTTAAGGGGCTCCAGGTGCATGCTGCATCCTGACCCCAGTGCAGCTTCCCCAGGGCCTGTGCCTGGGCATGCAGGGCTGGTTCTGCAGGCAGGGCACGGCCTGCCTGCCCTTGCCCCGGGTGGGCTGAGCACCCATGGACACCAGTGCAGCCCTAGCCTGGAACATTGCTTTCCCCCTAGAGCCAGGACTTCAGGGCATGGGTGAGTTGAGCCCACCACCCTGGCCTCTGGTCCCAGGTGGCAGCCAGATGCCACGAAAGCAGCAGAAGAGTCTAACTCCCAGATAAGGTCCCACTCCTCCCCTCCTCCAGCCCAATGAAACCCAGCTCCAGCCCTGACCTGCTCAGTAGCCTACACCGGCCTCACTCCAGCATGGGATGTCTTTCTTGTACTGGGGAACGTGGCATGCAGAGCAGGGGGGAACAATCACTTCAACAGCCCATCCCTGGACCCCTGCTGACCCAGCCCAGGACCCGCTGGCCACCCTCACGGCATGGGACCGTGGCTGCCGGCATCTCAGCCAGCGGAGCCCTGAGCGCTGTGGCAGCACAGGCAGAGCGAGCCCTTGGCATCTCAGTCCCGCGCCAGCCTTGCCCGCGGCCTTGAGCCACGTCAGCGGGGCCGGGGGCAGGGCTGCATGGTGCTGCCCATCGGGGCGGGCAGCCCACGGCTCAGCCCCACACCCTGGCTGGCCAGATCCTCAGCCCAGCAGCCAGGAGCAGTCACCTGGTTATACAGCTCTGCGGTGTGGGGCCAGCCGTGCCCCCTCACTGGCTGCGGGGGAGGCTGAAGGCCAGAGCACCAGGCGTCCCTCCTTATCCCCCGTTATCTTCCAGACAAACCCAAACTGGGTCCCGAGTCCCTGACACACTCACACACTTGGCAGCCAGGGCTGCATGGCTCTGCCCGCGTGGGGCCCCGCGGGGCGGCGAGCACAGCCCTGCCCTGGGTGCACGGGGGGTGCAGGGGAGAGGAGAGAGCGGTGGGCGCGGCAGAGCCCACAGCTCGCTGGTTCCCCGGGGGCTGCGGTATCCCCTAGCAGAGCCCTTCCCCAGCACCTCCATGCCGGCCGCCGTCCTGCTTGGTCAACGCAGCCTCCGGGGTGGAAATGTCCTTTCCACAGGACGGGGGCCACGCAAGCTTAGAGGCGGCCTCGCCAGGTGACACAGCAGCTGGGAGACCTTTGCGACACCTCAGGCGATGACACGGGTGGCACGCGGCAGCCATACCACAGCCGCAGAGTGGACTCTGCACTGTCTGTGGTGCTGCCCTCCGTCCACACTGGTCGGGAAATCCTGATAAGGTGAGATAAGGAACGCTGCCGGCCAACCCCCCCCCGCCCTGCGGCACTCCCGGGTGCACGGGGCTCTGCAAACCAGCCCCCCAGGCTGTGTCCACTAGCCCAGGGCTCCCCTGTCACTGGAGATGCTCAACACCCGACCACGCGTGGCCGTGGGCCGCGGGGCAGCTCCGGTCGGGAGTGGGCGTGGGCCGCGGGGCACCTCGGCCTGTGCTGGGCGCTGGCGGCAGGGGCGCGCAGGGCGCGGGCACCCGTGCACGCCCCCGGGGGTGCACCACGCGTGGGCGCGGACACCCCGCGCTCTCCCCGGGGGGGGGGGGGGCCGCGTGGGACGGGGTGCGCGCCCCCGGGGGTGAACGGGCGAGGGGTGCGCGGGTGGGGGTGTGTCCCCACGCGGGGGGGGTGTGTGTCCCCACGCGGGGGGTGTGTGTGTGTGTCCCCACGCGGGGCGGGGCCGCCCAATCAGCGCCGGCTCCGCCCCCCCCCCCCCCCGCCCGGTGCGTGGTGAAAGCCGGGCGCGGGCGGGCGCACGCGGCGCCGCGGGGATGTGGGCTCGCGCGGCGCTGGCGTGCGCGGCGCTGTGCGTGTGCGCGCGCGCCTGGCCCGGCGGCGCCGTGTGCGCGCGGGGGGCGGCGGGCGCGGGCGGCGCGCGCTACGTGGCCTTTCTGAGCGGCGGCGGCGGCGGCGGCGGCGGCGGCGGGTGGCTGGGGCCCGGGCCCGGGCCCGGCCCGGCCGCGCTGGTGGAGGGCGCCTGGGCCGGGCGCGGCCGCCTCCGCGCCTGCTGGGCCCGCCGCGACCCGCGCCTGGCCCGCGCCTTCCGCGCCGCCTGCGCCCGCCGCCCGCCCGCCGCCCCCGGGGCCGCGCTGCGCCGGGACCTGGCCGCGCTCTGGCGGCGCCGCGCCGCCTGCGCCGACCCCGCGCCGCCGGGAGGGCGCCGGCGCCGCCGGCGGGGCTGGACGCTGCCGGGCACGCTGTGGTGCGGGGCCGGCGACTCGGCGGGGGACGCCAGCGAGCTGGGTAGGAGGTGCCCGCCGTGCCCCCCCGGGAGCGCGGCGCCCGGCCCGGCCGTGCTCACCGGCGCTGCCCCGCAGGTCTCTTCCGCGGCCCTGACCGGTGCTGCCGGGAGCACGACCGGTGCTGGGCGCAGATCACGGCGCTTCAGTTCAACTACGGCATCCGCAACTACCGCCTGCACACCGTTTCCCACTGCGACTGCGACGCCCGGTGCGCGGGGGGTGGGCCCGACCGGCGGGGGGGGGGCCACGGCACCGGGGAGCCGCCGGGCCGCTCACCGCCCCGGCCTGCCCCCCCAGGTTCCGGCAGTGCCTGCTGGCGCTCAACGACACCATCTCCCACATCATCGGCGTCACCTTCTTTAACCTGCTGGAGGTGCCCTGCTTCGTGCTGGAGGAGAGCGAGGAGTGCGTGCAGTGGCACTGGTGGGGAGGGTGAGTGCCCCGGGGGTGCCCCCCTGCCCCGGCCCCCCGCTGCACCCCCGCGGCTGGGCGCCTCCCGTGCCGCGGCCCCGGGCACGGCCCGACTGCGGCAGGGGTGGTGTGCGGGGCCTCAGGGCGTGGGCTATCCCCCAGGTGCCAGCGTTACGGTGTAGTACCCCTGGCTCGGATGGTGCAGCAGAGTCAGTACCGCTACGGCCTGCCCGCGGAGACCGGCCGCCCTGCTGTGCAGCCCCCGAGCAAGAGAAAGAAGGCCTCTAGAGCAGGGTGCCGGCGGCTCCGGCAGGGACTGGAGCGAAATCCCAGGCTCTGTCAGGCACGGAGACCTGTGACAGCCCAGCAGGCGCAGGGCCCAGGTGCCTTGTCCCCTGTGTCTGCCGGGGGCAGGGCTGAACCCACAACCAGGCACTTGGCAGCGCAGCGGGGGCTGGAGCCCGGCCACCCGACAGCAATGACGGTGTTGGGACAGGACCTTGCTGGAGAAAGGCGAGTGCCGGGAGAAGCAGAGCAAAGACCAGGGGGCTCAGCAGACCCTGCCTGCACAGCCTGCCCCCAGGATGGCAGTGTTGGATCCAGCCCGGCTGCGGAACGGTGCGGAGCCACCCCAGTGCCTGCCAGAGGGGGTGGCAGGCCACGGGGTGAGTCGGTGCTGGGGGCAGAATGTGTCCCACAGCAGGAGTGTCCTGAGGCCTCAGCCCACTGGGGTGGTGTGGTGGGGGTACCCCTCACTGCCCTGCTGTCCTCAGGCCCAGGCAGGGTGTGCAGGTACTACAAGAACCTGGATAAGTGCAAGTACCAGATTGCACCCCGTGAGGTGAAGTACCAGCTGCACAACGTGGACACCCGGACGCTCTTCCACTGCAACTGCACTTGGAGGTGGGTGTCCGGGAGAAAAAGGCAGGGCTTTTCCCGTCATCGCAGTGTGCAGATAGTTTGGGGTCAGGCAAACTATAGTTTGGGGTGGGACCCAGCTGACTGGTGCCTTCATGTGCTTACAGGCTGGCCCGGTCCCTGCGCAGGGCGAGGAACCTGAGTGATGTGGAGGTGGCTGTCCTGGCTGACTGCATTGCCATGGACTGCTTTGTGCTGGAGCCGCCCACTGACTGCAGCCCCGGCGAGGGGTCACAGCACAAGTAAGCGCGGTGGGTTAAGGGAACGTGGTATGTATGCACGGGCAGGAAGGATGCCTGGGGGGGGGCTGGGTGCTGCCCTGCAGGCTTGCCATGAAGCTGGCAGTGCAAGCGTTAATCCCCTGCACTGCTGTGCCATGAGCAGGGCTGGGGATGTCAGTGCCTACTGTGTTACACTGATGCTCACAACTTTGCTTCTCTGGCAGCTGTATGGCAGCAACCCAGGCTGTGCTGGTACCTGCACAGCATCTCAAAAAGACCCTGAGGCACTGGGGTCCTCCCCATGTGACCTCCAAGGCCCAGTGTCCAGACTGGAAGACACAGGACAGCGGTGGCACCTTCTACACGCGATGCCTACAGCTGGCCTTGGAGCAGAAGCCAGATGCTTGGCACCACACAGTGCCCTGATGATGCCTGAGAAGCGCTGCCTTGTGTGGGGAAGACGTGGAGCTGCTTGATTTCTGATCCTTGAAGCAAAGGATGGCACCAAGTAGGGCTGCTGGCATGATTGCATGGAGCTGGAGGGCCACAGCTGGAATGGAGGCAGGCAGAGAGGGACTAACAAGCCTCTCAAGGAGCTGTGGCTGCTATTGATGAGCATCCAAGGAAGAGGAGGGCTCGGGCAAGGGGAAACCCACCAGCTTTGTGCCCTGGAGCAGGGGCAATGCTCTAGGCATTGGATTCCCCAGGCAGGGGGGATGGCAGGGCCCCCCACCCATGGATTTATGCCCTTTCAGCTGGGGGGGGCCTGAGCAGTGTGGGGTGATCCTGAACCCCTCCCCCAGACAGGGGGGGTGGGAGAGGGTACGAGGAGGGGTCTGTGCTGGTTCCCAGCCATGGAGCAAGGTGTGTGTGGTGGTGGGGGGCTCTGCCCTGGGGAGGGGTCAGTCCCTGTGCGTACCAAAAGATAAATAAAGGGTGATCTGAGCGTGGTACGTGGTGCTGGGGCTGAGCCTGCTGGCTCCTGCCCCCCTGCAGTAAGGACAGCGCCGCTGGGGTGGGCAGGATGATTTATTTTGCCACTTGTACTACATCCAAGGCTGAGGCACAGTGGTAGCAGCAGGGAAGGAGGAAGCTTTGATCTCAGGGTACCCTGGCCTCCTGTCCCACCTCAGCTGAGGTGAGCTCTGAACTCCTCCCATAGGACTGAAGGGTCTTGCCCTTTGAATTTCACAAGGGGCTCCCCCACCATGCAAGACCAGCCTTGCCAGCCCCATGTCACCTCCCAGCCCAACCAGGCTCAGGGTAGCAGCTCAGGCTGGGGGGGGAACAGTGGGAGGCCCCTACCTGCCAGGCACACCATAGGGGTAAGGAATCACTGCAATAAATTAAGGGACAGGGATCTCAGCAGGAAAGTGGCAGAAGGAAGCACACAGCAAGCACACTACCAGGAGGAGGGAGGGGGCCACCGCATCAGCGGCCCATGGCACAGCTATAGCTGCTTAGCTCCTGGGGGCTGCTCCCTTCCTTAGGGGAGGTGCTGCAGCCTGGGGGGCTGGTGGGGCTCATCCTCTGGCCGGGGTAGCCCTGGTCCGCACTCTCCCTTCGCCAGCCCAGGGCCTGGTCGATCATCTCCAGGCGGAGCGCAGGCAGCAGGCCCAGGTTCCTGGGGTCAGCCCTGGCCAGGGGGCTGTCAGCAGAGACACGCCAGGGGCCAACTTGCTCCTGCACAGTCTGGTAGAAGGAGCTGCCCTCGTGGCTGTCAGCTGTCCACCCCAGCTCCTTGGCTTTGGCTCCACAGTGCCCCAGCTCCTCCTGGGGCAGGTGGATGGTGGGGACGTCCCCAGGGAGCCCACAGCGGCTTTGGGGTGAGGGGCTACGGCTCATACCCCTGTCCCGGCTTGATGGCCGCAGGATGAGGCCCTGGAACTTGGCCAGGCTGGGGCTTCGGCTCCGGTGCCGTTTCATCTTGCCCGGACTGGGGCTACGGGATTTGGGGGCCAGCAGGACAAGCGTGCTGTCATCTTCCTCTTCTGAGCTGCTGCCCGAGCTGTCTGTGGGGCTGCTGCCCTCCTCTGACCTGGGCAGGGAGATCTGCGCCCCCATATTAGCGCTGCTGGCTGATCCTCAGAGAGGGCTGTGGGGCACCACAGCAGCTAGCCACCTCCAGCCAAGCACCCCTCCACCCATCCCCCCTGCCTCCCCTCAGCCCCTCACCCTTGCCTCTGGTCCAATGCTGACCTGGAAAGGCTCAGTCACACCAGCGATGCTGCTGGACATGTTGCTGTAGTATCCAAGGATGTACTCGCCCTTCCCCTTGGGCAGCGTCTCCTCTGGGAACAGCACCTGCAGCCCAGAGACAGCTGACAGGCACCAGGACTGAGCGCAGCTGCGCCCCCCCCTCCCCTCCCACCTCCAGCCCCAGCTGATGCACCTGCCCAAGGCTCAGCACAAAGCAATAAGGAGGTGTCCTCCTGCCCCATCAGGGGCACAAAGGGGCCACTGTCCCCCTGTGATGGGGCACGTGTGCCCAGCAAGACGGTAGGGCCAGCTCCAGCTTACCTGTGCACACAGCTGCTTCTCAAGGCAGCGCTCCCCATCATCACTCCTGGCCCAGACATAGGACACGTAGTCTTTAGGATGCCGAAAGCCCACCTGGGTGCATGTACACAGGAGAACACAGGTGAGCAGGGGAACATCAGCCCTGCCCAGCCTTAGCTCTCCTCTCACTCAGCCCCTTCTCCAGGGGAAACCAAGAGCTGCCCTGCACCCACCCAGCAGCAGCCTGGCCCCCAGGCTCTGGAACCCGTGGGGCCTGCAGAGCAGGAAAAAGAGGGAACTGCTGGATCTGAGCCTTCTGAAGCAGGGCCAAAGCCTGCTGCTAACACCAGGGCTTCCCACAGGATGAGAGAGTGCAGAGCACAGGTTCATGCCCTGCACCCACGTCCTCTGGTGGGGGGTACCTCAGAAGGGACTCCACAGTGCCGTGCAGTGCTTCCCACTCCCTCCAGCCCAAGCAGCCCCCAAGCCCATACCCGGTAGAGTCCTATCCAGTCCCAGGAGCTCCGGTGGAAGCCAGCAGCCATCTTGTACCTGACAACTGCTTGCTCAGGCCTGCTCCATTCATCAGCCACATAAATTTCAACTGGGGGCTTGTCTGCCTTGGAAGCAAACTGTCAGAGACATACACATGGTGAGCAAGGGCGTGCCAAAGAGAGCTGCCCCTGCTGCCCAGGGCACCCACCTAAGGCTAGGCGCTCATGCATACACCAACAGTGGCAAGACAGCTGAGCTTGCCAAGCAAAAATAAAATAAGCCCCACACACCCCATCACACGCTGCATACAGTAGCTGGACATCTCACCCCTACAGCTCCCACCTGCGTGCCCCGTGGCCCCGGGCAATGCTCACCTGCACTGCAAAGATGGCAGCTACCGGCTTGTGGTCGCTGACTGTGTACTCCATGTGGCTGCAGTAGCACAGCTGGCTCACCGACAGGATGCCCCGGCTGGGCTGGCACCCACCCACACCAAGCCCAGCACTGGGAGATTTGATCTTCCAGAGGATGCGGTCAGTCCAGGCAGGTTTTCGCTTCTTGGCACTGCAGGGCACAGAGGGGCATCTCTTGCCTGGCAGGGGGCAGTGGGCTCCACCCCAAACTGCCTCCCCCTGGCACTACGGCACGCTTGTCTTGGCATACAGCTCTCTGTGGCTGCAGGGACAGACCTGCGCTGGCACCAGCACGACAGTTGTGTCCCAGTCTGCCATCCCCAAGCCCAGCCCGTGCCTGTCCCAGCATGGCTCCCGCCATCCATCTGCACCGGCATCAGCCCCTGCCCTACCAGAACCAGCACCCACCCTGGCTCTGAGCCCCGACGCCACTCCTGCATCCCTCGGCCATATCACCCACCCCCAAGCCCAGCACATGCTCCAGCTCTGCTCTCCTACCTGCTGTCATACTTGTTGGTGCCCACATCGAACTTGAAGGTGGGTGGGAAGTTCAGGGGTCCCTCCTGAAAGCCGCTGAGGACAGGCCAGGTGCTCTTGGCAATGTTCAGCTGTGGGAAAGAGAGCGGGTCAGGGAGCACACCAGCACCCATGGCCAGACCCCTCTGCAAGCCCCCAAGACCTCCCCACCGCCAGCACAAGTCATCCCTGCCCCATTGCTGCCAACCCCACACAGCTCTCAGGGTTTGTCCATGCCATGAGAGCAGCAAGTCCAGAGACCCAATGCTCCCAGCTGTTCCTAGCACACTGATAAAGCAAGCATGCACCCAGCTCCCATAAAGACCACACTGGGTCTTGTGCTGCCCCTTCCTCTCAGAGCCAGGGCCCTTTGCGGCCCAGGGACAAGCAAAGGGACATCCCCTGTCCCACAGCTGCATGGGCAGTTCTGGCAAGAGCCAAAACGCCACTCGGGGCCCAGCCGAGGCTCAGCAGCATGCCCCTCGCTCTCACCTGGTCCTTCTCCCAGAGCTGGCTCAGGATGTTGCTGTCAATGGCGTATTTCACAAAGCGGATGTCAAGGCTCTCAATGCGGAAGTTGAGGTCCCCAAACCAGAACACGAGGCTGTAGGTGAGAGGGAGGGCGACAGGCTGGAAAGGCCAAGGCTACTGGAGCCGGGCAGCACAGCGGGGGGGAAAACATCCTCAGCCTGTGGGCAGCCTCAGCCTGCAGCACAGGCACTCTTGGAAGCACCAGTGGAAGTCAGCACTCAGCCAACAGCTCGGCCAGCTGCCGGCCCTGCCAGGATTCCTCAAGTAGGACCGAGCACCATTAACCAAACAGGCCTGACTTCCCTGGGCAGAAATTGAGCGTGGAGATTTCCACCGTGATGGACCTACTAGAGCTAGTCCACGCAGCCAAGACACTGGGGCAGAACCGAGCCCTCCACCTCACCAGTCCCAAACCCCAACAGCACCAATATGGCAGGAGCTGCACCAGGCCTGGATGCACCCCAGGGGAAACCGAGGGCCCCTCTTAACACCTACCCCACCATGCTGGGTCCCCACTGGGCCACAGGACAATTTTGCAGCTCTGCAGGCAAGACCCCATCTCCAAGCTATGCTGGGATTCAGGGGACAGACCCCAGACCCTATCCAGATGGGGTCAAGGGCAGGGGCTGGCACTGGAGCCCTGGCCCAGACTGGGGAGCAAAGTGGTGGGGTACGCACTCATGGTCCAGGATGCCGCTGGCTGCACGCCCCTCAAACTGCTGCATGTGCAGTATGGTGGCAAAGTCCTCCTTGCGCTGCTCCGCCTTCTCCATGTGCGCTGGCAGGTGGCAGTTCAGGAAGCAGACCATGTGGCCGAAGATGGAGAGACGAACGCTCACCCCACCCTTGTTGCCCTGCACCGAGAGGATCCCATGACTCCCTGGGAAACCAGCCCCTTGCCACCTCCTCCAGGACCACACTCACCCAGTAGCCTCCCAGACCCGTCCTTGTGCAGTCTGTCTGGACATCCTGCAGGAAGGGGAGGTGGTAGTACTTGGCAAATACCAGCAGGATCACACCTTGCATCCGTACTGTGCTGACCTGGAATGGGAGCAGGGGCTGAAGCGGGTTGGGAGCCACAGCAGAGCCTGCAGAGGCAGGGACACCTCCATCCTTTGCATGCCCCCCCATCTTGAAGATGACACATTTAGTTCAGAGATCTAGGTGTCCCTCCTGGAATACTGACAGCTGAGAAGCCCGGCAATGCTAAAATTCATGTACACTCCGGAGTAAGCACCCCAGGGAGCTGCACCTGCCCTGGGACCACTTCTGCGGTCAGAAGCACAGGCTTGTTCCCACATTCACCTCCTTGCCCTGGTGCAATGTAGCAGGCAAAAAGAAGGGTCCCCAAAGCACCACAGGGGAAGCTCAAGGCGCAGGAAAGGCAACAGGGTGGCACAAGCTAGAGACAGCACACTGGTGAGAGGCACCACTAGCCCTCGGGTTAGACCCCACACACTGGCTGGATGGCTGCAGGCTGTCCCTCCAGCCAGCTTTCCCACTGCACCGCTTCCCTCCATCCCTGCAGGCCAACTCTCCTTCCTCGTGGTCCACCTGCCCGGGAGGCAGAGAGGGAACACCAGCTGCCCAGCCCCTTCAAGACCTCCTTACCAGGACAAAGTGGAAGGGGCTCAGCACATCCATGAAAAGCTCGCTCCACTGATCTGTGAAGAGGGCATCCTTCAGGCGTTTGTTTATCTTAGAGTTCACCTCTTGCAGCCTGGGAGAAAAGGGACAGGTCCCTCAGCCACACCAGGAAGGTGTCTGTGTCCCAGCTAGCAAGAGCTCCTGGGGAAAGGTGCCAAAGCACAGTGTTGGGGAGCGGGGCCAGGGCAGGAAGGGCAGTTCAAGGGAGGACCTTGGGTGTAGAGCACAAACCAGCCATATCCTTGCTCCAGCAATGCCGGGCCACGTGCTAGCAGAAGGCATGAGTGGCCCTGAACACACAAGGCCTCGGCCCTTTTTAAAGGAGGAGCAGTTCAGCTGCACAGGGCTGGGCAGCAATCTAAAGCCTAGCACTAGGTGCAAGAAGGGCTTACAGGACATTTCAGCTGCATTGGTCTCTACAGAGAAGCCAAGTCTCACCAGTCCTTCAGCACAGGGTGTCCAATTGCATCCTAGCCACCAAGCTCAGAGCGGCAGCAAACAGAAGGTTAATAGTGCTCCTCCTGGCTCAGCAATTAGTGAAGAGAGGGAAAGGGAAAGAGAACGTCCACAGAGAACAGCAGAATCAGGAAGCGTCTTGCTCAAAAATATCAAGTGCTCGGGGCACAAAGACACAGGTCAGAGGAAGGACATAGCCAGGCAGAGATGCCCTGGAGGTGGGGAGCAGCAGGACGCCCTGTCCTACTAACCAGGACACAGTCCTAGCAAGTCCCTTGCTGTCAGTGACACCCCCTACCCCATGCACCCAGGCTCAGGTGTATCTCCACAGCCCTGCCCCCAATAGTCCGCAAGGCCAAGGAGACTGGCTCCAACACAGCATCACAGCTCTGGCAGCCTCAGCTTCACACCACTCTCTGTCCCAGGCGAGGAGCACTGGGGGAGCCCCTGGAAGCCTCCCGGAGGCAGATCCAGCTCTTCTACCTCACGCCCACGGGCAGAGGCTGCCTCTTGCTCCCTGTGAGAAGGCAGCACGTCTCCAGTCTTAGGAGTCCACACACATGACAGCAAACCTTGAGGGACCAGTTTGCCCTTAGACTCCGGCAGAGCTTGCCTCACCAGCCACACCAAGAACGCCTTACCACACCAACATGCTCGCTGCCTTGCCAGCAGTTAAGCATTGCCAGGGGCACAGAGCCAATCCAGCTGTGATAGAACAGCAGATTTATGCCCTTGAGGCCTGCCTACCATGGGCAGAAGCCCAGAGGAGGAAAATGCTCCCAGAGGACTCTGGCAGGCAAGTTAAATGCCTCTACAGACCTGACCCCAGGACTGCCAGAGCTCGCAGCAAGAGCAGTGCTCACCGAGGCCTGGCTCTGCACAGTAGAGCCAGCTACAGGCTCTTTGAGGGTTCAAGGCTACTCAGGCATCAAAGGTTTCTGTTCCACTTAGCAATCCCATTTTACTAGGCGCTGATTCTCCATCACCTTTTCTGATATTTTACCAGTCGCGATGCGCACCCCTCCCTGCTCACCATGCCCCGGGGAGGCTGGGGCTGCAGCCCTTCTATTCTCCGCCCCCCCCCCCCCCCCCCCCCCCCCCCCCCGAGCTATGGGGATCCCCTGAGAAGGGATGTGGTGGGGCAGGGGAGGGGGCCCTGCACCTCACCCTCTTACCCAATGGCGATCACATCCGCATCATTTGTCTCGCCCGTGTTGAGGTGCAGCAGTGATGTCACATCGTTCGGGGGCATGGCTGTGCCCACGTTCCAGGTGACCACTGTGATGCTTGGGAGGACAAAGGAAGAACAGGCTAACACTGGGGCTCAGAGGCATTCCCCGTCTCCTCCCCCCACCCCCCCAACCCCATTCGGTACCTAGCTGCACCAAGGAAGCTCTCTGCCTGCAACAGAAGCGGCCTCAGCTGAAGCTTAGCCAGGACACATATACCAGGTCTTTAACTCCCATCTGAGGGAGACAGGTTCTTTTTGCCTCTGATTTCCCCCAGGCTCTGTATCTCGGCTCATGGCAAGTGCCACTGTAACTGAAGCCCTGAAGCCCGGATGAAATTCTAGAAATCAGCACAAAGAGCCTTCATTTTCATCACCACTGACTGACACAGGCAGGCTGGCACAGCAGGTAGCCTGCGAGACAGGGCGTCCCTGGAAAACCGCTTCCCCTCCCTTCTCCAGGGATCACGCATCCCTCAGGATCCTGGGGAAAAGGACCTGGATCTCAGCTCGCAGACTCTGCCCCAGAGCACGGCCAGCCCCAAAGGCCAGGGCATCGCGTGCGACAGCAGCGCTGCAAGCTCTGCAGCCGTGTCCTTCACCAGTGCAAAGCCACCGTCAGTCGTGACACATTAATGCCGTTACGCAGCATGCACCAGTGGCCCGTGAGCTCTTTCGGCGGCGCTGGGACAAGCCTCAGTCGCAGGGGGCACGTTTCAATTGCAAGGAAGGGTAGCGTCACATCATCGCCAGAGCTCGGGGACAGTGGGGGCAGATGGCCCCCCACTCCACTGCCCGTGCCTCTGACACGCCAGCCCATGCAGCACCCACTCCCCTGAGCAACACCTGCAGACAGTGGGCACGGGGCATCTCACCCCCCCCCAGTGAGCCCTTGCTTGTCCACAGCCCCTCACCCCAAACTCTCCTCCAGCTGAACACCACCCAGGGCAGGAAGAAAGGAGAAACTCCAGCCTGCGAGAGGCTTCGCTTGCTGCTTCACAGCAAGGGCAGCTTCAGCCTGGCATCGCTCTCCCCCCAACAGCAGCTCCCGCTCACCGGAACGAGCCGTCCTCCTGGACCCTTCCCGAGCAGCCGAGGAGTGCGTCACCGGAGTCGCTGGAGCCCGGCAGGCCGAGGGGCCTCCCGAGGAGGGAGAGCTCGTCCGGCTCCTGTTTGGCGAGGGCTGAGGGCTTGGACAGGCCCGCCCGCCCACCGGCGATGAACTCGCTGGAGACGGCTTTGGGCAGGCCGGCGGCCCTGGGCGAGGAGCCCGCCCAGGCCGAGATGTGGTCGCTGGACTCCGCCTTGGGGAGCATCTCCCTCCGCTCGACGGGCAGCGGCTTCCCGGGGGCCCCGTGCTCCGGGGGCCCGCGCTCGGGGAACGGCGGCCGGCCCGGCGCCGGGCTGGGCACGGCGGGCCGGGCCGCGGGAGCGCCCGGGCTGGGGGGCAGCAGGGCCGGCGGCGGGGCGCCGTGGGCCCCGCCGGGCCCCTCGGGCCGCGCCCGGCCCACCTCCAGCGGCAGGGGCCGGGCCGCCCGGCCCGGGGCCCGCTCCTCGGGCCCGCCGCGCTGCGCGCCCCCGGGCCGCGGGCAGCCGTGGGGGAAGGGGTCGTAGGCGGCGTCCGGGCGGGAGCTCCTGCGGCCGCCCGGGGCCCCGCCGTCGGGCTGCGGCCGGGCCGAGCCCCCGGGCCCGAAGGGCGGCGGCGGGGCGGCGGGCGCGGGGCCCCGCGGGGCGCCGGGCCGGGGCCCGCAGGCGGCGGCCGAGCCCCGGTCCGCGCTGCCGCGCCGGGGCGGCTCCATCGGCGGGAAACCGCGAGCGCGCGGCCCCGTGACGTCAGCGCCGCCGGGCCACCTGCGCGGCGCCTTAAAGGCGCAGAGAGGCGGCGGGAACGGCACCGCCCCGCGCGCACCTGCCGCCCCCCCGCCCCGCCCCCGGCGCCCCGGTGCGGGGGGGGGGGGGGGGGGCAGCGCCCGGGGCCGCCCCTGCGCGCGCACCACCTCTCCCCCGCGCCCACACCCACGCGTGGGTGTCCTCGGGTGCGGGCGTCCCCCCGGCAGATCCCGGGGCCCCGCCGGGGCGGACCCACGAGTGCTGAGGGGGCCGCCCCCGGCACTGCCGGTAACCCGACATCCGCCGTGGCGCCTGGCAGACGCCCGGAGCGGAGCGGGCCCCGCTCCCGCCTCCAGGAAAGGCGCCGGGAGGACCCGGGGAGCGGGAGGGCGGCAGCCCCTGCCCCGGCCCGGGGAAGGCGGTGGGGCAGCCGGCCCTGGGAACCACTGCCAGCCCCCTGCACAAGAAGACGGCCATCAGGGAGAGTCAGCACGGCTTAGCCGAGGGGGAGTTCTGCGCGGCCAACCCGACCGCGTTCTGTGATGGAGCGAGTGGTCTGGCAGAGGAGGGCAGAGCCGTGGGCGCTGGCCTCCTGGGCCTCGGACACTGCTTCCCATCGGATCCTCCTAGAGAAGCTGGGCTGGATGACTGGAACTGGGCAAACGGCTGGGTGCAGTGGGTAGTGGTCAGCAGCACAAGGTCTAATTGGAGGCCAGTAACTAGCGGTGTACACCAGGCGTCGGTACGGGGTCCAGTCCTGTTTAACATATCAGCCCTGACCTGGATGATGGGACAGAGCGCAGCCTCAGCAACTTTGCAAATGACACCAACCTGGGAGAAGTGGCTGATAAACCAGGGGGTCGTACGTCCATCCACAAGACCCAGACGGGCTGGAGAAACGGGCTGGCAGCACCCTTACGCAGTTCAACCAAGGGAAGTGCAAAGTCCTGCTGCTGGGGAGGAACAACCCCCGGCACCGGGACATGCTGGGGGACACCTGGCTGGATGGAAGCTCTGCAGAAAAGGCCCTGCAGGTCCTGGTGGACACCACACTGACTGTAAATTCAGCGTGTCCTTGGGGCAAAGAAGGTGAATGATGTCCTGGGCTGCATCAGGAGTCCTGTCAGCAGGTGGAGGGAGGTTGAGGAGGCACCAGCAAGGCCACCTCTGGAGGGCTATGTCCAGTGCTGGGCTCCCAAGAGCAAGTCCAAGAGACATGGACCTACTGGAGAAAGTCCAATGAAGGGCCACAAAGATGATGGACTGGAGCATCTTTCACATGAGGAGAGGCTGTGAGACCTGGGACTGCCCAGCCTGGGGTGGTGGAAGCTCAGGGGGATCTCATCCATCTACAGAAACACCTGCAGGGAGAGCGCAGAGGGGATGGAGCCTGGCTTATTTCAGTGGTGCCTGGTGGCAGGACCGGAGGCAGCGGGTTCAGTCTGGAGCACAGGAGGTTCCCTCTGCCCGTCAGGAAACCCTTTTTCCCTGAGAGGGTGACTGAGCCCTGGCTCAGGTTGCCCAGGGAGGTTGTGGAGTCTCAGTCCTTGGCTTAACACCTGACTGGACACGGTGCTGGGCAGCAATCTCCTGGTGGCCCTGCTGGAGCAGGGGCTTGGACCAGATGGACCCCAGAGCCGCCTCCAACCTCAGCCTGTCCGAGACCCTGTGATTCAGTGACCGGTGGGATGTGCACGTGGACAGGTGTTCGTGTGCAGCTGCGTGCATGACGCGTGTGCCGGCCTGCAGGGGTGCGCCCCGCTTTGTGCACGCACGGCCACGTGTGCGTTCAGTTGCACGCGTGCGCAGTCGGGGTGCCCGGTGTGCGTGCGTGCAGGCAGCCAGGCGTACACGTAGAGCTCTGTGTGCGCGCACACACTGTTGCACAAGGGACTGCGTGTGCTGGTGCGTGTGTTTCTGGGCTCTGCTGTGCATGCTGGTGCATCTGGGCACGGACGCGCTGGGAGCAGCAGTGTGCGGGGGCAGCCGTGTGTGTGTGTGTGTGTGTGTGTGTGGCACATGTGTGCGTGCACCCGTACATGCGTGAGGGTGCGCGTGTGCACAGCTGTGTGTGCATGCAGCTGTGCACCACTGTGTGCGCGCCCAGCAGATGCTGTGCCCGCACACACCCTCTCCCGCGTGTCGCTGTACGCGTTTGCAGTGTCTCCGTGTGCGCGTTCGTGTCTGCAGTGTGTGTGTGTGTGGGGAGGGGGATGGTGGGTTTGCTGGGGGGGGGGGGGGGGGGGGGGGGGCTGCAGTCCGTGCGTGCCTCCCGCTTGCGCTGCGCGTGTTTGCAGCGCGCGCTTCGCCCGCGCCTCGTTTCGCAGCGTCCTCGCGTTTGCCGTGCGGGGGGGCGTTCGCGCTGTGGTCACGCTGTGCGTGGGGCGTGCGTGCACGTCGGCTGCGGGTGTTCGCGCGCGCGCGCGCGCGCCGGGGCGGTGACGTGGCGTGGGAGCCATGCTGTGGGCGCTGGCGCTGCTGGCGGCGGCGGCGGGAGGGGGCGGCGCGGGGTCCCCCCGGCTCCGCGGGGCCGAGCTGCGGGACCTGGCCCGGGGCAAGGTGGAGGTGAGCGCGGGGCGGGGGGCGCGGGGGCGCGGGGGGCGCCGCCGGGGTGACGGGTGTCTCCTCCCGCAGACCTGCGGCGGCTGACGGCTGAACCGCCTGAGGGAGGTGAGTGCCGGGGGCCGGGGGCCGGGGCCGGGGCCGGGGGCGGGGGCCGGGGCCGCCCCGCCGCTGAGCCGGGCCCCACCGCCCCCTCTGCCCACAGGTGAAGGCCTTCGTCACCCAGGACATCCCCCTCTAGTACCCGGCGGCACCGCGGCCACCCCGCTCGGCCAGCGGAGCTCGGAGCGGCTGCGCCCCCGGGCACGGACCCCCGCCGGGATGGGCGGTGGGGTGCATAGGGGATGGGACTGGGGACAGCCCGAGATGGGATGTGGGCAGGATGGGATGGGAGGGGGGTAAGAGGATGGGACAGGACCGGGCGGGATGGGGTGGAGAGGACAAGGTGAGACAGGTGGAGGGATGGGAGTGGATGGGCTGAAGGATGGGATGGGCTGAGATGGAAGGTGGGACTGGATGAGGGGTGGATGACTGGGGGCACGGGATGGGACAGGATTGGCCAGGATGGGGTGCGATGGAAGGTGAGATCAGGCGGGATGGGATAGGGTGGGGTGGGATGCAATGAAGGACGTGATGGGGTGGGAGGGAATGGGATGTGACGGAGGACAGGATGGGATGGGGGGCTGCATCAGCTTGCCCAGGACTGTCTGCTCCTTAACGCACTTGTCCAGCCATAACCTGGAGATGAAGCACCTGCCCGGCGCTGACCCCGAGCTGGTGCTCCTCAGCCACCGATACGAGGAGCTGGAGGTGAGTGGGCAGCGTGGCGCCCGCCGCCGCAGCGGGGTGTGGGGTGGTCGGTGCCCCAGAGGTGCCAGGCTGCCATCCTGGTCTGCATGCAGAGAATCCCCCTGAGCGACATGACCCAGGAGGAGATCAACCAGCTGGTTCAGGAGCTGGGCTTCTACCGCAAGGAGACGCCTGATGCCCCTGTGCCTGAGGAGTTCCAGTTTGCCCCTGCCAGGCCTCTGCCCACCCTGCCACCCGCACAAGCTCCTACCGCTGCTGGCAAGACCCAACCCAAACGTGATGAGGGACAACACCCAGACCTCTAGGGAGGGGTGCCGTGCTCAGGAGAGGGTCCTGCAGCCAGTCCCCAGCACATGGGGACGAGGGCATTACAGCAGCTGGGGATGGTGCCACAGGGTGGCAAAGATGCACCCACTGTTGCTTGGTGCTGTGTAGCCTCTGCCCTGAGGATGCCCTGAGCTGCTCCAGCCTTGAGCAGGGGCTTCTTGGGCATTGCAGACATCCCAGGGGTCCCATGGGACTGTTACTGCCCTCCCTCCCCTGCAGCCCAGCATCCCTGGCTGACTGGGAGGAACATTGTTCTTTGTGCTCCCTTGCCATACTCCAAGGTTTAGCTCACTCCCGGCACCGGACAGTGGTATCCTACCTACGTGGGACAGGATGAAACCCTCAGCAGAAAGTCCCAGGTGCTGAGGGTAGATGTGCTGAGTCCCAAAGGTGGGAGAGCTGCCCCCAGCGTGGGGTATGGCTTTACACCCCAGCAGGGTTGTCTCGTATCGAGCCCCCAGTAAAGCCTTTGCATATAATCGGCTGCACTGTGAGATCTTTCCAGGGAGGCATTGGTGGGGCACATCCTGCACTGCTCTGTACCGGATGCAGGGAGGAGCTGGGTGCCCCAGTGCCGGTCACAGAGGTGGGAGGGGATGGCAGGGTTGTAGCCACCATGGGTGAGCCAACAGATGGTACGGCAGACCAGCTGTGCCATTCTTCTGACACCCCCTCCCCAGCGTGAGGGATGAATGGGGCACTATGGCTTGGGACCAGCTGCTCTCACGGTGCACAGGGGGACAGGTACGAGCCCCCGAGGGGGTGCTGCAGCATTGAGCCAGAGCCTGGTGGCAGCGCGTGCCCCGCGGGGATGCCTGGCCCTGGCCTGGCACAGGGCACAGCTCAGCCCGCAGCCCTGGCTCCGCACGGCCTCCGCAGCAGTCAGGGGGTCCCTCCCCGTGCCAGGCCTGGGGGCGGCAGGGGCAGCGAAACGCCGGCCTGTGGCCGGGGTGGGACACTGGTGGTGCCCCTAGGGTCCAGGCAATGTCCCCAACCAGGAGCAACATGTGCCCTGCCTCTCCCCCCCCGGGCTGGGCAAGCTGCGGGCCCTGCGGGCAGAGAGGTCCAGGAGTGAGCAGGGCTGCCAGCACTCCCCTGGGTGTTCTGGCGTGTGCTGCACTGGTGGCACGAAGCAGCGGTGTGGCCAGGAGAAGGACCCGAGGCAGAGGCATCACCCTATAGAATAATTCTTTATTGTCTGGCTGGTGTTGGTACACGTGTCAATGCAGGGGTGGGGATGGTGATGGAGGGGCGAGGGGCACTGAGCACAGGGTGTCCTGAGCTGGGGAAGGAGAGGGGGGGTGCTGCCATCCCAGCTCATACCTTGGGCCCATCCCTCCCCTGGGACCCCTCACCTCCCACCCACTCCCCAGCACAGGGATGCTGCAGCCCCCCCACTGGTGTGGAAGTGCCCCAGGGTGCACGTGCACAGTAGGAAGCAGGGTGTCAGCATGGGGCTGTGGGGCCATCCCCAGGGAGGTGGCACCGAGGGGGCCTGCGGTGGGCAGAGGGCCTTCCTCCTCGCAGGGGGGGGGGGCAAAGAAAACCACTCGTGGGCATGCTGCTTGTGGGATGCACCGCAACCCGGGCTGGACTGCTCAACCTCGCTTGGCTGCTGACCCGTGCCAGCCCCAGGCCTGAGGGCACAGCCGTGCCTGGGCCACCCCACAGACGCAGGGGTGCTGCCCACGGGACAAACAGCTCCTGGAGAACAAATAACTTAACATGCTGGAACGCAGGAGGCACAAGCCAAGTCGGGGCGCATCCCCAGCAGCACCTGCCTGACCCTGCTTTGCCCTGCCCGTGGGGTCAGCCCACAGCCACCCAGGGCAGGGGGAGCTCCGGCGAGGCAGAGGTCGGGGGGGTGCTCAGGTTGCAGAGGCCCCTGTCCCCAGCACCAGTCTCGGGGTCCCCCTGGACCCTCCCGAGGCAGGCAGCTCCCCTGCCCAGCGGCAGCCCTGAGGGCGGGGGGCAGCGGGGTGTCGGGCAGGGCAGGCTCTAGCACTCTTTCTGCCGCATGCGCAACTCGTGGCGACGCAGGTGGTTGTAGAGGGACTGAACGTAGGTGAAGACACACTTGGAGTCTGGCTTCTTCCCCATGATCATCATGTCTTCCACCTCCACCAGGGGCACGCAGTCCACCAGCGTCCTGCAGAGACGCAGCCCTCAGCATGGCCCTGGGCAGGCTGCCCCACCCCGGGGGCCGGGATGGGTGACACGTGCTGCCCAGGGCTGGCTGGTGCTGGGTGCCACTGCTCTCGGCCCCACTCAGCTCCTGCCTGCCCCTTGGTACCCATAGTCCTGCCCCTCCTGGCCCTGGGAAGAGCTCGTGCTGCCTGCCTGCCCCAGCTCTTGGTGCTGGCAGCCGCTCCCTGCTCAGGCCGTGCCTGCCCTCCTCCTCCGGCCGATGCTGGTACATGGTAGGGAGAGATGTGCCTTCCCACCCACGCGTGTCTATGCTGGGCCCCAGCCCCAAACCCCACCAGCTGGTCCAGGGAAAGGCAGGCGGGGGTCCCAGTCACACGCCATGCCAAAAACACTGGTCACCACTCCTGCCAAAAGCACTGGCCCTGTTCTCATGCCAGCCCAGTTCCCACCATCGTCTTGGACTGGAGCCTGGGGGGCCGCCTGCCCCAAACACAGCACCGCACCGCTGGTGGGGTGGGCACTGCCCAGCTTCAACAAGCTCAGCACTGGCCTGTGCCTACCACCTCCCAGCCCAGGCCCTGGCGTGGTCCTGGGTTCTGCGCAGGACCCTGCTCCAGCAGCTGCCAACCTTGGGGCTCCCTGACCGAGCAGCTGTGGCAGGACCCCCCCATCCCTGCAGTTTCTCGGCTCTGGCACTGTCCCTTTGGTGGGCTTGCAGCCCTGCCCTCACCACTCACCCTGCAGGTGTCATTTCTCTCCCCAAGCTGGGGCTTCCTGAGCAGCAGAGGGGGGGTCCAGCTTGAGGGGGCTGCCAGCATGGTTGGGGTAGTCACTGCAACAGCCAGGCAAAGCATGGAGGGCAACTGGCCACCTCCATCCTCTCGCCTTTCTGCTGCGGGGGGCATAGAAGCAACCCTGCCACTGCTGCCACCCCCTGGCCTTGCCCTGGTCCCTGTGCTCCTGCCAGGGGACAGACAGCACTGGAGCACACCAGGCTGCTGCTACAGATAGCGGCCAATGTAGCTGTGAGTGGCTGGGGCTGTGCCAGCACCGGGAGGCTGCTTAGCGCGGACTGGCAGCCCCCACTGATGCCATGGCTGGCCCAGCTGCTCCGGCCCCAGGGCCACCCTCCAGCAGGGGCTCTGCCCCAGTGACAGGGTGCACTGGGCAGCTGTGAGCTCAAGGAGGGTCTGAACCCCAAGCTGCCATCTACCACCACAATACACATTGCCTCCCTCCGCCAAGCCCTCTCCCCAAGCTGCAGTATCCCTGCTGCACACCTTGTACCCCCAGCACAGCTCACTCCAGCTGGCACAGGGGGACCCTCAGCTGCTGCTAGCCCCCAGGGCCAAGGAGAGCTCTCCGTCCCAGGGCTCTGCCAGGAGCCTGTTCCTGCACCCCACCTGCCCAGCTTGCCCCTGGGGCCTCTGCTGCACGTGAGTCAATGGGCTCTGAGCCCACGGCCTGGCTGGCACCAGCTGCACCTCGTGATTCGGCCACCCTTGGGGGCACGGGGGACAGGTGCCTGTGCTCAGGGCCTTGGGAAAGCCCCTGCCTGAGCTCCAGAGGCCCCCTGCCACTGTCAGCCCTCGCTCAGGGGGTGCCGGTGAAGCAACGGCAGCACAAGGAGAGAGGCTCTGCCCTTATAAAGCCATTGTTTGGGCCCCGGTATGCTGGTGCTGTGCAGAGCCCAGGGGAGCAGCAGCTCCAGCGCCAGCTGGGATGCCCCTGAAGACAGACACAAACACTGCAAGACGAGGCAGGACCCAAACCTTGCGTCACGCTTTCCAGGCTCCCCACTCTTGCCCATATATGAGCAGGCTGTACCTCGTGGGCAGGGCACCATCGCCTCCGCCTGGCTCCACAGCAGTGGCTGCAGCCCCCCTCCCTGGCCGGGGGTGGCAGCCCCTGCACACCCCAGGGCCGGGGGGGAAGGAGGCAGCAAGTGCAAGCAGTGATGCTGGGGTGTGCCGGGGGGGCTCACCCATGCCTAGGCAGCACCGCTTGGGCTGGTGCTGCTGCAGAGCCCCCAGAGCAGCATCCCCAGCAGCTACTCCCCTGGGTCAGGCTCAGCTAGCAGGGAGGGAAGAGCTGCGGCAGCTCCATTCCCGCCAGCGCCCTCCCCACGGCTAGAGAACAAACAGCCCCCCCCCCCAGGGTGACCAGTCTCCCCCCTCCCCAAATCCCCATGGGTGCTGTTCTGGAAGGCCAGAGACCAGCCAGCTGCTTCCACCCCTCTCCTGGCCGCAGCTTGGCCCTGCCAGCTAACACCACCAGGACTTGCCCCTCACCCACCAGCATCCCCCAGCCTCTTCCCCAGCTGCAGTGGCTCCTCCCCGGCCAAGGGGCAGTGGTGGGGCACGGGCAGATATCTGGAGGGGAAGGTTCTCACCATCGCTCCCGGGGGGGTGAAAATGGGCTACGACTTTTTGGTTTTTACCAGCCCCTTCTGGACCAGGCAGCGATAGAATTCCTGAATGTATGTGTACACACACTTCCAATCTGGCTCGCGCATCCGGACCATGTCCTCCACGTCCAGCAACTGCGGACAGTCTGCGTGCTTCCTGGGGGCAGGGAGAGAGAGGGGCAAGCCAGTGACCGCAGCCCAGTTGGGGAGGGAAGGAAGAGAGAAAACAAAGAGACACATATCAATGCAGTTCCCGTCCCTCCCCCAGGCAGATGCTGCTCTGCTCTCGCATGCTCTGGGGGTGCGCGATGCAGGGGCAGGAGGGCTCCAGGCACTACCGTGCCGAGGCCATTCAGTGAGATTTGGGGGGGCACAAGCAAGGGAGGGGGAGGGCAGGTGAGTGGCGTGGAGAGGCGTGAGGTCCAGAGGAAAGGACAGACAGACAGAAGTGGAGGAGGAGGAGGAGTGAGGTGTTCTGGCACGCCAGGTGCTCGGGGAGCGGGTTCCAGAGCGGAGTGGCGCTCTATATAGCCCTTATATAGACCCGCCGGGAGGATGGGGGGGCAAGCCCAGCCCTCCTGCCCAGCTCTGCTTGGAACCACGCGGCACAGCCCTGGTGCAGGAAGCTTGGGATAAGACGCTCACAAGAGCTGGAGGAGGAGGAAGGACGAGAGGCCACCTGGCTTCCAGGTCGGAGAGGTCGATGGCTCTCTCAAGTCCACACACTGGTTCCCCAATTAAGGCAAAAAGTCCATTAACAGGAGCGCCAAGAGCCAGGCACAAGGCCCCCTTCTTGCTGCACCGAACAGTGCTGCGGCACCCAGGGAGCTTGTGGGAACTCCCAGCTCACACCACTGCCCTGGGCACTGGCTGGGA
The DNA here is from genome assembly GCF_018691265.1 of Tyto alba. Classification (NCBI taxonomy): domain Eukaryota; kingdom Metazoa; phylum Chordata; class Aves; order Strigiformes; family Tytonidae; genus Tyto; species Tyto alba. Next base: position 17,057,191 of record NW_024881320.1, read on the forward strand.
TGGGACCCCCACCTGCCCAGCCCTGCCCCTGGGCAGGGTGCTGGAGGGGAGAGGGAGTGGGTGGGAGAGAGACAGAAGGAAGGAGAGAGGGGCTGGCTGCCAGCCCTCCAGCTGGACGCGCTCCCGTCTCTCAGCACCCAGGAAAACCAGAAGCAAAAGGGGAAGAAACTGGAGAAGCTGCGATGGTGTTTGAGCCCCTACAACCGTGAAAGGAGGCACCTGGCACGGACAAACCCTGCTTCCCAGGGGCTGCAGACCTGCACCCAGCACCACGGGATGGGATGTCCTGCGGGCAGCTGGGCAGGCTTAGGGGGCTGCTGTCCTGCCTTTGGGTGCTCTTCCCCACGCCTACCCTTGCCATGCCAGATTGGGCTGCGCTGGCCTCTCGTGGCTCCATCCACGCAGCCACTGCTTCCCCCCCAGCGTCAAAACCTCTTGCATGGCACAGGGCGGGGAACAATGCTGATGGGCACCCACTTCTGGCACCATTGCCACTGCCCACGTCCCCCCTTTGCCCCTGGCAGCGAGTGGGAGAGTCGCCCTCGAGCCGCCCCAAGCCCACATGATGGCACAAGTGCTACATACTCTGCGGAGGAGAAGGCCACTTCGAAGTTGTGGCGGCGGTTCTGGGGGGTCAGCTGGCTGTAGTCAAATGCCTCAGGAAAAAAGTTGTGGACCAAGGCACAGAAGGCCATGCCATCGCTCCAGCTGGACGAGAAGTTCTGGATGTCCACGTGCTGCGAGGGCAGGAGAGTTACCAAGGGGCAGAGCGACCAGCCCTGGGGACAGGGAGAGGAGGTGGCACTCACCTCATAGCCCCGGGTCTTGGCTCTGCACCAGTCCAGCAACATCTGCTTGATGCTGTTGGCATTGGGCACGCCGAAGCTGGAGGAGCGCTGCACGCCAGCGCGCGGCACTGCGAGGTTCGGCGAGCTGTGGCAGAGGACACGGGGTGTTATCCAGGCAGCGTTTGCCACCCTGGCCCGCCTGCCCCTGGCCCGGCCTCACCTCCCGCCCTCCTTCTGCAGCTTCTCCATCATGGCCTTGCGAGCCTGAGAGGCCGATGTCTTCGGCAGGCTCTGAGCTTTCATCAGCTCCTTCTTCTTCTCAGCCTGGCGTCGCTCCAGTGCGGCCAGGCTGCTCTGCCTGGAGGCACTCTCATCTTCACGGTCAAAGATGCTGGGAAAGAGACAGGAGGAGCTAAGGAGGGGGGGGCTGTGGGCAGGGGAAGGGCATGTGGTGGCCCCAGCCCATTGCCAGCCCTGGCATTTTGGAGACCTCCACGTCCCTGGGACAGAGGAGGGGTGGCTTAAGGTCCCTGGCTGGCAGACACGTCTCCGTGCCCGTGGAGGGTCCCATGGGGACTGCTGGAGACAGTGAGCAGGCCCCAAGGACCAGGAAGCTTTGGGGACATCCCCACCCGGGGACAGTGCAAGCTGAGCAGAGGGGATTCGTGCAAGCAGGCGGCTGACGGGGACCACTTGGGGCTGGCCCCGGGAAGGCACCACCACCCACCTGCCCGTCTTCTTGGAGGAGGAGCTGAAGGATGACTTGGTTTGAACGAATGTGCTGTTGCCATCTGCAGAAAGAGAAAGAGAGAGGCCTTGGGCAGGAGCTGATGGAAGCAGCGCCAGGCAGGTGGGGGGCTCTCCCCACGCCACAGGCAGGTATGGCTCGGTGGCAGCAATGCCCCTGGGGTTACACCCAGAGGATGCTGCAGGGAAAGGGCAGCAAAAGCTCTCTTACTGTCTGATCTCTTCACGTAACTTGACTCCATGCTTGTGGTACGGGAGGTCTTGGTGCCATCGCCTGCAGGGGTAAGGCAACAGGGGATCAGCTGGGGCCAGGGGCAGCAGCACCCACAGACACCCACTGCTGCTAAGCACCCTCACAGACATGTAGCACAACAGGGAGAAGTCCCACGAGGCCGAGCCATGGCCAGGACAGGTAGGTAGGGGACAGATGGCATATGCCCCCCAGGCAGAACAAAGAGGCCAGTGCAAAGGAGCAGGGAGCTGGAGCATCCCTCAGAGCCCCGCAGCGACTCTCGGCTTGAGCCACCCAGGGGCTGGGAGAGCAGAGGTGCAGGGGACAGGAGACAGGCCTGAGGTGCAGACAAGGCCCCCGACACCCCGATGGCACAGAGAACTGGGTGGGAAGTCACCAGAGCAGATCCCTTAGGCAGGCTCTGGGCAAGTTGGAGATGATGCAGCAAAACTCAGCCCTGAACCACAGTCCTGCTCCCAGAGCAGTCAAGCCAGACCTGGGCCAGGCGGCAAGAACAGCTGAGAGAAGCTGTGGTGGCAGAGCACTGCAAAAGCCTCTGCACAGCCTCCCAAAGGGCTGGCACACCAGCTCTGCTCGGCAAGTGAGCCCTGTGTCCCCCCAGCCCAGCCCGTACTAGACTGGACAAGACGCTCGGTCTTGGTGACAGTGCTGCGTGCCGAGCCGTCGGCTGACTGGGTGCTCTGCGTGGTGGTGGTCTCTGTGGCGTGGCCGGCCCTTCCTGCTGTAGCCTGGCTCCTCGTCTCCTGCAGCCGCTGGTCCCGCTCCTTCTCCCGCTGGTCTGCAAACGTGAGTGGGAGACAGCATCAGCAACGAAGCAGGGGCGGCAGGCATGGTCCCCACCATACCAGGGGTCCTGCTGGCTGCTGCTGGCCCAGAACGGGCTTGCGGGCAGGACAATGCCCTCGGCCTGGCACAGCCAGGGGTGCAGCAGAAGACCCAATGCACCCTCCTGCTTCATCACAGTTGGACAGCCCCACCCCACCACCCTGCCAGCTCCACCTGCAATGCCACCACCAGAGCCCTGGCCCCTGCGGGAGGAGCCACTGTCCCCACAAACCTCGCTTGCGCTGGCGCAGCTCCCGCATGGCGTTTCGGATCAGTCGCCGCTCCTCGAAGTCTGTTGTCCGATCCAGCTAAAGGAGGAGGTGGAGATCAGCATCACCCTTCTGCCACCAGCTCAGGGTCCCCTCGTCTTCTCCCCAGGAGCCCAGTGGTGGAAGAGGTACCATCTTATCCAGAACATCCTCATCCTCAATCCTCTTCAGCTCCTCGACATTCAGCTTGCTCCTTCTCTCCAGCTCTCTCACTTGGACCTTCTCCATGCCGTTGGGCAGCTCTGGCTCCAGCCTGGATGCCTGGGGCTGCTCTACCGCCTCTGGCTCCACCTGCAAGGACAGCACCATGCAACTGAGCTCCCACCAGCTTGGCCACCCCTCTGCCATGATGCCCAGGGTCCGAGCCCCTCCATCGCCCTGACACTTGCCCAGTGCTGTGGGCAGAAGAGACCCTGGAGAAGGTGTGCCAACATGTGGCATAAGAGCCCACAGCCAGTGGGACACCACAGGCATCTGCGGCAACCAAGGCAGGCAGGGGAGTGCAACGTCCCCCACTGAGGCACCCCCTGCCCGGGGAGGTCCCAGCAGACTCTGACCTGCTCCCAGTTTGGCTGCCAAAACGTCCACAAATGCTCCCCACCCCCTTTCACCACAGGCTGCCAGGGCCCTCCAGCAAGCAGAGGCTGCCTGGGTGCTCCAGGCTGGGCAGTGACTGGTGCCCAGCAGTGGACAAGGTGCTGGCAAGGCCAGTGCGTGCCGTTAGCAGCACAAGGGATTTCCACGGAATTAAGGGACTTAGTGGAGAGAAGAGCTTGTGCAGGAGATCAGGAGCCTCCCCCGCATCCACGCTCAGGATCTAGGCCAGCTTGGCCCCTGCTGCAGCAAAGCCAGGACGCCAAGTCCCTTTCAGCACGACTCCCCAGCAATGCACGCCAGGCAGCGGGCCCAGCCTGGAATAGGGCACGGAGGCAGCAGGGAGGAGGTGCTGGTGTGGGGCCAAAGCAGCCCCACCACGCGCCTGGCCCCATGCTGCGTGCCGGTACCCAGCCCACGGCAAAGTGCTGGCCACCTGCGCCTGTGCCACCGCCTGCGCCTGTGCCACCGCCTGTGCCAGGGCAGGACGGCTGCCTGCTGCCTGCCCACCCGCCGGGCACCGCGGAGCAGGCAAGCGCCGTTTGCCTCCCGCAGCAGCAATCTCAAACGGTGGCAGATCCCTGTGACGCTGCGTCCCCTCTGCACCACAGCCACAGTTCCACCTTGCGCCGGGGGCTTCGCCTTGGCTCCAGCCCACCCCTCCCGCCGGGCACCGCCGTGGGGCAGGGCTGCCCCCACTCACGCCACTGTTGCTCCGGGAGAGGTGCAGGACCGATTGCTGGCGGGTGCTGGAGAAAGTGGGTGGATGGGCCACGGGGACGCCGGGCTCCTCGGTGCCCTCAAAGTGGGCGCAAGGGTCCTGTGCTTCCAGAAGGAGGGTGCTGAGGTCCTCCCCAGCGGGCTCCCGCAGCCCCAGCTGCAGCACCAGCAGGTCGAGGTGGTGGCCCAGGCGCGTCAGCTCTGCCCGCAGCTCCAGGTGCTCCTCCTCCAGCACCCGCAGTGCCCGTGCCAGGGGCTGTACCTGCCGCAGGGCCTGCTCCAGCTGCCCCTCCACCGCCCCCTGGAAAGCCCCCAGCTCCCGCCGCAGCTCCACCAGCTCAGCCGCTCCGGCCTGCGCCAGCCCCTCCAGGCCGACCCCCGGCATGGTGACAGCACCCGTGCTGGCAGACGCTGCAGGGAGCCCCGCTCAGCTGTCCTCTGCCCTTTATAGGGACACCAGGGACACCACCCCCAGCTGGAGGCCGGCCCGGCACAGCTCCGCACCCACTGGGCTATTCTTGTCACGGCGGCTGGGGGTCCCGCACAGGGGGTGCCGAGGCAGCCGCTGACACTTGGCAGAGTTTCCAGCCCCGGGACCAGGTGGCTCGGCGAGGGGGAGCCCTGCCGAGCAGCACCTCTACCCCAGGCGGCTGCCAGTGCCCTTGATGCCAGCTGGGGGGTGGGGGGGGCTGTGGGGCACGGCGGGTGGGGTAGAGCCCTCATCGGGGATCAGACCCAGACCATTGCCACGCTAGGTGCGCTCCAGGGCCAGGGACCACCCATGCCCCCTTTCACCCCAATGCCCTCCCCTTCCTGGCCAGCATCACCCACAACACACCGACATCTCCAGCCTCAGGCTGGTGCCAGCAATCATGCCACCAGCCTCTGTCCCCCTCCCTCCCCTCCCCGCCTGATGAACACCCCAGGGGCAGCAGGTCCCTGCACAACGGGCACAGGTGGCACCCCACCAGCAAGAGGACACGCTGCAGGGGCCGCCCTCCTCAGATCCCCACTCCTCACCCATTCCTCCAACTGAAACCTACCTGGCAGGGCTGCCAGCACCACTGCCGCCTCCTCCTCCCTGCCCCCTGGGAGCACACCTGGAGGCTGCGTCCGCCACCGGGCAGCCAGCGGGTCCTGAGCCCCACACCCCACCGGGCAGGAGCCACTAATTCCTTAATGAGAGCTGACGGGCTGCTTGGGCCAAGCCTGCCCAAGCGCATTAGCAGGGGGAAGTCACCCCTCTGCAGGCAGCGAGCTGCCAGTGGGCAGCAGAACGTGCTGGCTAGTGCAGGCAGCCCTTGCAGGCAGCCCTGCCAGGCTGCAGGCACTGCCTGCTTTGCGCCGGCAAGGGCTGAGGTGAGGATGGAGGGAGCCAGCGGTGCCACGGCCACCAGCGATGCCACGGGCAGTGCTGTGCCCACAGAGGCAGCCAGGCGCACTCAGGGCCACGAGCAAGGCAGTGCCGCACTTGACATCCCAGCTCCTGCCAAGGCCGCGTGCACGAGTGCCTCGCATTACCCTAGATGGCCAGGAGCAGATAAAAGCACTTGAAGAGCTGCACACACAGGGCTGCCTCCTGTGCACACTCAGCCCCAGCACCTGGGGGGGATCCACGTCCTGCTCTCCCCCCAAAACAGAGCAGAGGAAATTTTTTTTTTTTTTTTTCCCTCCCATTGCACCGAAGAATCCTTCCCAGGCCAGGTGGGCTGGGGCTGCCACTCTGCTGTCAGTTTGGGATTGCAAAGCGGCAGGACCCCAGCCTGTGGCCCCAGGGTGAATCAGAGACCCTTGGGGATCCCCTGCTAGACAGGTTGGCGATGGGTTTTTCCCTGAGCTACTGCTGCCCTAAAAAGTGTTTAAAACAGAGGGAGACCCACAAAAGGCTCCCAGCCCACCTCTCCCCCACTCCTTGAGTGTCTCCATACACAGTGCCACAGTGCAGGGGGCTCGTGTGGCTGGGGCTGTGCATCCACACATTGTTAAATTGCCTCATAAAAGGAAAAACCAAAACAAAACAAACTGAAACAACAGACAACAGCCAGAGCCTCCGGACTGGGCTGCCAGCACCAACCCGCCTCCACCTTGGTCACTGCTCCCCCCCACCAAGCCCAGGACCCCCCAGACCATGCCCAGGGTGGGGCATGGCCCCAGGGCACCCAGCCCCTCTAGGCACTCACCTTGGTGACATTGCTGCTGATGCTGTTGATGCTGCAGACGCTGCTGGGGACAGCGGTGATGCGGATGGGGGTGCTCCGCAGCCCCAGGGTCACCTCTGCAAGGGGAGCAAGGGGCACGCAGGGTTTGTCCCAGCCCCAGCCCAGCCCCACGCCTGGGGACCGGCTCTGGCCAGGCTGCCTGGCTGCTGCACGCATCCTGCCTCAGCGATGGGCACTGAGCTCCGACCCAAGGGAAGGGCTCTGGGGCCAGCCAAGGGACAGGGAAGCCAGGCACCCCCCCTCGCCACCCTGGCTCAGCCTCCTGCCCAAGGAAGGGCACTTTCCGCAGCGCTCCAGCCAGAGCCAAGACCCCCTCTGGCGCAAGGGATGGCCCCGGGAGCATCTCGAGCCAGCCACATCTGCGGGCAGGCAGGGCTAGATCAGGGGCAGGGCTGGATCAGAGGCTGTGGAGCAGCAGGAACTCCCCTGGAACAGCAGGTTAGTGGGGACAAAGCATGAACATGGGGCAGGAACTCCCCTGGAACAGCAGGTTAGTGGGGACAAAGCATGAACACGGGGCAGAGGATGGGGCAGGGGCTTAGGGAAGGACCTCAGGCATGAATGTGGCAGGACAGTGGGGCTGGGGACAGGCTGCAGGGCCAGATGGCATTCCAGTACCGAGATGCTCTGAGCAGGCTGAGCATCCCTGCCAAAGGGCGAGGGCTGCCAGGCACGCTCCTGCCCATGGCCTCCGCTCTTCTGGCAGCGCCCGCGCTCAGCCGCTGGGCTGCCAGCGCCCAGATGTCACTTCTGCTGCTGACGCGTCCCCATCAGTACCTGACTGGCCTATCTCTAACCCACCTGCCCGCGTGCCCTTAACCCCCCACCACCCCGCCAAGCGCTTAACTGCCCACCGTCTGCTCTACTGCCTGACCGCACCCAGCGTCCCATCACAAGCGCCGTCCCACGGCGCTTACGGCCCCGCCAGCACCCACCTGCCCGCTGTACACACCGCCCCTCCGGTGCCCACCTTGCCCAGGCCCACCTCCCCGAGCGATGCCCACTCGTGCCCACTACCCCCCCCCCCGCCCATCTTCCCAGCGGGTGCCCCCTTTTTCCCCCGCCGCCCGTCTTTCCCGCTCCCACCGCCCTCGCCCCCCCCCGCCCCAGCGCCCACCTGAGCGCTGACTGCCGGGGGTGGCCGCGCCTCGGGGGGCGAGGGGCTGCAGGCGCCCATCCTTGATCTCGATGGTGAAGAAGGTCTTCATGCCGTCGAGGCCGGGGCCGGCGGGGACCGGGGCCGGGTGCCGCTCTGCTGCTCCGCCGCCGCCGCCGCCGCCCCGCGCGTTTTGAGCGGGCCCCGGCGGGGCCGTGCGGGGCCCCCGCTGCCATTGGCCGGGCCCGGCCCGCCCCCCCGGGCCGCCCGCCCCCGCCGGGCCGCCCGCGCCCGCTCCCGCGCCCGCTCCCGCTCCCGCCGGGCCGGGGGCCGGGCCCGGGCCCGCGGGGGTGAAGCGCTGGGCGCGCTCCCGCACGGAGCCGGCCCGCGGCGGGGGCCTGCCGGGGCTTTGCTCTGGGGGGGGGGGGGGGGGGGTGTCACCGGGGCCGCAGCGACCCACGGGTAGCCCCCACCACGCGTGCATGTGCCCACCACGCGTGCTGCCCTGCCCCTCGGGGTGCCCACCCCCCACTGGCAGTGCCCTGCCACGCGTGCAGCACCCACAGTGCCTGCGTGATGCACGTTGCCCCCCCCCCAGAACCCCCACCGCACACGCAGCCCCCCCCCCCCGGGTGCCCTGCCAGGCACGCTGCCTCCCCCCCCCCCCTCCCGGAGTGTGGCTGCAGCTCTTCAAAGCTTCTGCCGCCGCTTTCTGCGGGGGCCTGGCTGCTGGTGCCCACGGGTGGGACGGGGTGGATGGATGCTGGGCAGGGGGTGAGGAAGCCCCTGCAGAGCTCCACGCCTGCCCAGACTCCACTGGGGACCTCCTGCCACGGGGAAGCAGAACACGCAGAGGCAGCCGTCACCGGGACCTTACCCGTGGAGCCAGCTGGGCGCAGGGAGGAGGGCGCTTGCTCCCACCGGTGAGTGTTCAGGCGACCCGTGTCCTGGGTGGGCACCGCCACTTGGGAAGGGACGGGTCAGATATGCAAAGAACAGGACAAGGGGAGCAGAGGGTGAGCATGGCACAGGGTGCTGTTGCCATCCTCACCCAGCACAGCACCCTGGGATCCCCCTCTGTCACCCCACGCTCCCCAGAGCAGAGTGTCAAAATCCACCGGCACTTGCAGGCTGCACTACACCCCAGGCAGCTGGCTCTGCCCTGCAGTGCCAAACCACGCTGTAGAGGAGGGCAAGGCAGAGATTGGGGTACCCATGCCCTGGCGGGGCAGTGAGTGCTACCTGGGGTCTGGGCCAGAAGATCAGGATCACCCTTGCACCCATCAGACCCTAGCAAAGCGGGGCCAGCCCTGCACCACCTCTGGAGAGGGGGCCCAGGGGCTCAGCCCCCCACCCAGGGAGCACCCAGGGTACAAGCAGGCACCAAACAGGCAGTGCAGTGCTCTGGCCTGGGGCCAGAGTCGCCCATGCCCAAGTGCCGGGGCTCAGCCTTTCCCCAGCACCCGAGTTTGAGCCCCCAGGGTGAGGCGAGGGGGTTCAGCTCCTGCACGATTCTCTCTGCCGCGCTGCAGCCCAGCCCTCCCGCCACCCCCCAGCATCTCCACAGGGTTTCTGCCTTCCCAGAAGCCAGCAGCCCTCCAAGGCTTCTTGGTGGGAGGGGACCTCCATCTGCAAGGGTGGCTCCCAGTGAGAACCCTGACTCTGGGGGCAGAGCTGCTTTCTGTTTTTTTTCCCCTCGTTTTCTCCCGGCACGGCTGCAGGGTCAGTTTTTCCAGCAGTAGGAAGAAGGCAGCTGCTGGTCACTGCGATCCCTCAAGGCTGCGGGGAGGACCTGGAGGGTGCTGGGCCCCAGCTGGGCCAGTGAGTGCAGCCCTGGGGGGGGGTCGGGGCCAGCCAGCATACGGCTCCCGGCCTTATTGGGACAAAGAATGCAAAAGGCTGGGGTTTGCTGCCGGCACCAATTCCCTTTCATGGCCCTGCTGCCGCCCAGCCTGGAGCTGGGGGACTGGTAAACAGCCCGCCTGGCACCCCGCTTCCCCAGCACCCAGCCGGGGCAGGCACCACCGCCACACGGCTGGGCAGCAAATGGTCACCAGCTGGAGACGGCCCTTGGCACGGCCACGTCTCGCCCTCGCATTCCTGTCCCAGCCCACATGGGCTTAAGTCACATCCCCAGGTCTGACACCCTTCCCTGTGCCGCAGGGCGGGGGGGGGGCGACGGGGGGGTCCCCCGGGGCAGCACTGCCCAAGCTGGGGGCAGGGGCCGCGGCCCCAGCCCTCCCGCCCCACGCAGCTGCACTCACCCACTGGTGGCTCCCCGCGCCTCCCGGCCAGCCCTGGCACTGGGCTGCGTACCCTGACACCAAGCTGCAGGGAGATAAAAAGGCAAAGCAGTCAGCTGGGGGGGCCACGCACACCCCCCCACCTCCACGCCGTCAGGCTGCCTTCACTCACAGGACTGCCAGCCCCCGGCAAAGAGCACAGCGGTGGCCCCAGCCTGGGCTACCAGTTCTATACCTGGCTGATCCGGCTGCCAGCACTGGGCTGGCCGGGGGGGGGCTGCTCCACCTGGTGACTTTGCCCCCCACTGGGCTCCGGGGCGGTGGCAGGGCTGTCCAGGCTCCCTTCCTTCCAGGCTGCCTGGTGCTGCACCTCGGGCTGGGCAGCAGCCGTGAAGCATGTCTGGCCCTGCTCTGGCTCCTCAGCACCATCTTTGGGCTCCGGACCGTGCTCTGGGGTCGGCTGCAGCTCCAGGAGCACGAGGGTCCCCGAGACTATGGCTGCAAGAGAGAGAAGAGGCTCGCACGGGGGAAGCCTGTGGCTACCTGCAGAGCAACCCTGCTCCCGCCGCCCCACCAGGCACCCACCTCCCCTGCCCGCCCTTTTGGGAGATGCCGTGCTCCATCCCCCCGCCTCTGCCTGCAGCTGGCCCTGGTGCTGCTCTGGCCCCGGGCACACCCCCAGATGGGGCTTTTCCACCAGCGTTTGCGGGGACTCACCCTGGGTGCTGGGTTTCTGGGGGTCTCCTGTCTGCTGGCTGCGTAGCTCCTGCATGCCAGCCGGGACAAGCTCCTGCTCCGCTGCGTTGTCTTGCTTGTGGGCCTGGGGAGAGCAGGGGTGAGAGCAGGGCCAGCCCCATTCCAGCCTCTGACCGGGTCACCCTGTCCCATCCCTGCCACCCAGCCAGGGGCACGCCACAGGACGTGGCCTTTTTCCATGCCACCCAGGTCTCTGCTTGGACGCTGCCAGGGATGGACAAACCATCCCCCTGCACAGGGGTCACTGCAGGAGGCTGGCAGGGGGACAAGTGTCCCCACACCCCACTGCCTCCATCAGGCAGGGAGGAGGATGCTGTGCCCACTGAAGGGGAGGCCCAAACCCCGTGCACCCCTGGGGCTCCTGGCACTCCTCTGTGTGGGGCATGCAGCAAAGAGCTGGCTCTTGGGTTCCTCTGTGGCCTCTGCCATGAGCACGCCAGCCTCGTCCAGCATGGATGCCAGGAAGTATGAGGAGAGGACAGCCCCTCCCCAGTGCCCCTGTCCCCTCCTGCCCCCCCAGCCCAGGCACCTCAGGGCTCTGTGAGGCAGGAACCACCCAGTTTTGCATCACCCTGTCCCTGCCCACAGCACCAGCAGCTCTACTCAGCAAACAAGGGGATGCTCTGAGTGCAGGACCACACGTAGGTTACAGGTATGACCCTGACACACACCTGAGCAGGGCCAGGGTGTCACCAGCCAGGGCACTGTGGGATCCAGGTGCTGATGTGATTCCAGGATAGGGGAAGGAGGAGAGAGGCCCGTATCCTGAGGGGGCACAGGGGAACCAGGACCCAAACCCGCCAGGCAGCACTGTAGCTGATGTTTAAGGGAAACGGCCTCGGGTTTGGAGTAATCAGCTAGTCAGAGTGGGACAAACGCACTGACTGCTCAGGAGATGTCCCAGCGTGGCCAGGACCAGAGGCAGTGTGCCAGCACGTCCGGATGGGAAAGGCAGAGGGTGTTGAAAGGTAGCACAGGGCCACATCCCCCCTGTAGCCTCTTGCCATGGCCCTGGGGCAGGCAGAGGGCGAAGCTGGGCTGAATGGAGGCAGGTGCAGGGACCCAAACCTTCCTGCTCAGCTGTGGTTATAACCACTGCTTTTCTCTTCACACTCTCCCCCAAAGGGCAACCCCACCTGGTGTCTCTGCAGGGACCTGCTACCGCCACAAGCGCCGCAGTCCCCTGCGGGGTCCCCACTTCTGCACAGGTAACCCAGGCTTGCGCCCATTCCTTCCAGCTCATCCTTCCTCTGGCCAGAGAGCCCCCACCACGTCTGGTGGGCACCAGCCTCACTCCACCAGCGTGAGCCCCAGCCCCTCAAGGGCCAGCAGGAAAAAACAGCATGGGGGGTGGCACCAGGGGATCAAGGTTTCTGCCTGTGCAAGGGGACGGATGCAGGCAGCTGCCGCAGGCAGAACAAGTGGCCGTCACCTCCAAAGAGCACCATCCCCACAGAGCTGCAGAGGGAAAGGGTGCACCAAGTGCACTGAGGTGCCCCACAGACCCCCTTGCCTGCAGCACTCGCGCCCAGGCTGCATCCTCAGGGAGAAGCCCAGGGGCACCCAGGCCCGAGCCCCCAGCCCCAGCTCCCCACTGCTGGGGCCACGTTGGCACAGCCCAGCCACATCCCCCATGTCCCCAGAGACCCCAGCTTCACCCGTCCCAGCCCCTTTGGGTGGGCGAGCCCAGCACGCTCAGGAGTCTGTGCCCCAGGCAGGCTGGCACAGGAGTTCAAGGGAAGGGCGAGGAAGTGTTCAGTGGTTCTGTCCCCCCAGCAGTGCCCTGCACACTCACCACTGAACCTTTGGGTTCCTGGGCAGGGGGTTGCTCTGCAGCCCCCCCGTCACTGCTCTCCTCCGGCCCAGCCAGCGCCGGCTGCTCTGCATCATCCTGCTGGCTGCTCTCCCCACTCCCGGTCGTGGCCAGGGGCTCGGTGCTGTCCTCATCACAACTCTCCTTGCTCCCAGCCAAGGCTGGTAGCTCAGTATCACCCCTCTGGCTGCTCTTCCTGCTCCCAGGCAGAGCTGGCGTTTCAGCATCGTCCCTACGGCTGCTTTTCGTGTCCCCAGACACAGGGCGAGGCTTGCTGTTGTTCCTCTGGCCGCTCTGTGTGTTCCCAGCCAGGGTTGCAGCTGGATGGGAGCAAAGGCAGTGTTTAGAAAGGAGCTGCCCACGTCCCGGGCTCTCTGGGGTAGCCACCCTAAGATGCGGGGACAGTGTCTCACCTTCAATCTCCTCAGCCCGCAGCTTGCGGATGGCAGCTCGGATCAGTTTGCGCTCCTCGTACTCACCCGCCGCCCGCAGCTGCAAGAGGGACAGACCCAGGAGAGAAGCACGGTCACCCCAGCACACAGTCAGCCCCAGCACACGGGCACTCACCAGTTTTGTCAGCTCCTCCACATCGGTGATGGCTTCAAGCTGCTGGGACAAGGCAGCCAGGGCTGTCTGCTGCTGCTCCTCCTCCAGGTGCCGGGATCTGCACAGGGGTGAGAGCAGCCAGCCGGGAGCTGCTGTGGGTGCTTGGGAGCAAAGTCCCCTTGTAGGCAGCCGGCAAATCCAGGCAATGGGCCCCCCTCCCACATGCCAAGCCGCTCGCCACCGGACTGCCCCCACTCTCGCACCCACCCAAATCCGTCCAAGCCACAGCGGGGCCGGGCGTCGAAGCCGCTGTCTCCCGGGGCAGAAGCCGGGGGTGAGCAGGACCCCGGCCCCACGCCAGACTCACCGCGGCCAGTTCTCCTTGTCGTCCTGCCGGTGGGTGCCACGCTCTGGGCGGAAGCGCTTGGACGCCAGCGCCTCCTCGTCCCGCTCCAGCTCCTGCCGCTGCAGCTCCCTGATGGCCGAGCGGATGCGGCGCCGCTCGGCCAGATCCAGCGTTGCCTCCAGCTGGGTGCGACAGGGCCGGGCTCAGCGCCGGGCTCAGCGCCGGCTCCAGCCACCGCGGCCCCCCCAGCTCAGGCCTGGTGCCGCCCGGGCCGGGCTGCCCACGCGCCGCACACAATGGAGCCGTCTGTGCGGCGGGGCCCACGCGCGCGGGGCACGCTGCCCAGCACTGCCTGGCCCCGCAGGGAGCGGGCACGGACCCCCCCCCGGGGAGCCAGGGCAAGGAGGGGCTGCCGTGGTGGCACCGAGACCTCCAGCCGGCGAGGAGGCAGGTGTGTATGGCAGCAATGTCTGCCTGCCAGCGGTCCGTGCAGCCCTCAAGGGTCAGTTCCCTGCAGCCCTGCGCCCCTCCACACAACCAGCTCCCACCCACGCCAGACCCTCCAGCAGCAGGGAGGGAGGGGACAGCAGAGTCTGTTCCCCTCCCATCCCCAAAGCCCCCAGGAGGTGCTGGTCGGGAGGGTCCCAGCACCCCACCGAGGAGAGGTCCCCCACCTGCAGCCCTCCCCACCTTCACCCAGTGCTAGGGGATGGCAGGCAGCTCTCGGAGCCAAACCTGGGCAGGATCTGTCCTAAATCCAAGCCCAGCCTTCTGTATGTGGAAAGCACAGCCATGACCTCCCCACAACTCCCCCATGAACATCTCATGGGTGCTCCTCAACCTAAGGCCACACACCAGGACCTGATATGGGCACCCAGAGCTTGCTTCCCCTCTTCCAGATCAGGTCCACAGCCCCAGCCCTGCCACCAGCCCAAGTGCTTTGAGGAGACCGTGTACATGCCCCCCCTGCACTGCAGGGAGGCAGAAGGTGGCCAGATCTGCAGAGAAAGGCCAGCCAGGGCAGGCACGGCCCCACTGTCCTCCCACTGTCCCGCTGTGGGACATCATGACCAACCCGGCGCTGGGAACCCAGGAGGTGATTTCCCATGGAGCCTGTTAAAAATAAACCCTGTGACCCACAGCAGCTGCCCGGCAAGTCAAGCCCCAGCATGCTGGGAACAGCTGAGGCTGCGCCGCAGGACAAGAGCATCAGTCCCCTCCCTTCTGGTCCCATGGGCCACTGCCAGGCCACCCATCCGGGTTCTCCAGGTTCAGCTGCAGCAGGAATCCGGGGTTGGCCCCTCAGCTGGACCCAGGCTGAGCAGCGCCAAGGGGCCCAAACCACCACCTGCCCGCAGAACCCCCCTGCACAAGGTCCCCAGTGAAGCCATTGCCCGTCGCCCCCCCCTGTTCAGAGTTTGGGGATCACGGGTGGATATTTCCATCTCGGTGAAGTCAGCAGGCACAGAGACACCAGGAACCACCCCAGTGGCAGCCAAAACCATGGTCCTTCAGCCTCTGTCTGCCTTAAGGCCCTGCTGGGAGCATTATCCTTCCTGAGCCAAGACGACTCCATCGGGCTGCTCGGCAGTTGGGACCACCGACCCCCAGGATCACTGGCCTCTGCCCAGCCCAGCGCTGAAAATGCATGCCACCTCGGGGCCAGCTGCTAGCAGCTGGGGTGCTCCCTCCCACCCTGGCAGCCCCTGTCACGTCCGCTGGCAGTGCTATCCCTCCCAGCATGCTGCAGTCGGTTATCGCATCCCACAGCGGTGCAAGCATCTGCCTCCTGGATGGAGCCGGGGCCTGCAATCCCCAGGATCTTAGAAGAGCTGGAGCCACTGCGCTGCCAGGGCAGGGGCATGTAGGGGGGGGAAACCAGCCCCTCCACCCACATGGGCCTCCCCTGTCCCATCTGCACTCGGCCTGCCTGCACCCTGGGGATGCTGCTGCAGGCAGGGACGGGACGCTGGCTGCCAGGACAAAGGCAGGAGACAGGGCCTTTCCCTGTGATGCTCCAGCAGAGACAGCAGCAACCCTGGTCGGCTGGGAAGCCCAGCTCCACTGTGCACGGGGCGGCGGCAATGGGCTGGGGGAGCAACGGAGCCTGGTCCAGCCCAAAAGGAGGGGCTGGAAGCAGAGGCCCCGTGGCAAACACAGCTCTCCCTACAGCCGTGCAAAGGCCTTGAGGACAGAAAAACACTCCTCTGCTGCATGCCAGGAGGCCAAGGCTCTGGCCCTTCCCTAAATAAGCTGCCGGCTGTACATGGCTCGACACTGGCAGCCAAGTCAGGGCAACTGGGGGTGGCAGCAGCTGCAGGAACCAGGTGCACTGGGAAGTGTGGGGACACAACAGGACATCATCCCTGCACATCCCAGAGCAGGGGACACCCTGGCACCCATACGCTGCATGATATTTGCCTGCCAGCTCCAGGGTCTGCCTTGCCCAGGAGGCTCCAGCTGTGACCTGACTTGCACCCAGGTCCTGGAAGCCTTCAACCCACAGGAAAAACTGCAGCAGGGCAGGAGGAAGAGCCTTGTCCCAAACCCACGTCAGCAGGGAGCCAGGATGAGGCAAATGAGTGGCTTTGAAGGCTTCATGGCCAGCAGCAATGGGGAGCGTGCCCGAAACCACAGCTGGAGCCAGGGGGCAGGAAGGGGCTGCGGGGCCCAGCCCTGCTGGCACATGCCAGGGCCCCACCAGCCCTGCCCCGCCAGTGGCGAATTAACGGTTACAAGCAAGCGTCTAGCTCAGCACACAGACAAAGTGGCTTTGTGGAAAAGGTGCTGGCAAGGCACCCCTGGTCTGCTTTCCCAATGATGCCCAAGCACAGCAGTGTTCAGAGCCCCAGCGCGGCCGGCAGCTCCTTCGGGAGTGCCATAATTAGCCTTGCATCCACCCAGTTCCCCGCAGCAGCTGAACACAGAGTACTTGGGAGACTGAAGCTCAGCCACAGGGAAACTGCTCTGGGTACAAAACTCAAGCACATCAAGCACCTCCTGCAGCCCCTAAGCTTCGCTATCGCCTTTGGAAGGAGCCGCAGAAAGCACAGCTGCCTCCCCAGCAGAGGAAAGCAGGAGGGACAGCTGGGTGACGGGGATATGGCAGAGATGCAACACTCCTCAGAGCCATCGAAGCCTTTCCCAGGCCACAGCATGTAAAAAGAAGGGGACCTCGTGGTTGTGACTTTCCTAGCTCAAGCCTGCTCTGCCTCTGCCTGCGAGGCAATTTGCATCCTGCCTGTCTAATTAACCAGGCTGACATCTGGAAGGGATGGGAGAGGGGAGCAATCCCCAGCCTGGGGCCAGCAGACCGCAACCTGGAGCTCAGCACAGCCCCAAGTGCTCAAATAAGCCCCAGCTTCCAGACAACCAGCTAAGGGCCATGCTGCAGCAGCACCCACTCCATTCCCCGCAGCTCTCTCCCCAAGCCCTTGGTCACCTTCATGCTGCACCCAACTGGCCTCCCCAGGACTTGAGTACAGGCAGGCAGCTCGGGAGGGAACTGTGCGGGTGCCTGTAGGAAGGAGATGGGGGCAGAGCTCCCCAGCAGCTCCCAGCCCAGCCAGCACAATAACAGTCCTGGAGAAGGGGCTGCAGAGATCTGCTCGCATCCCCCAGACTCCTTCTTCCAGGACCCTCAGGGACTTCACACACTGTTGCTGAGGTCTCACTTGCAGGGAGAAAGGAGGAGGAGAAGCAGCCCAGAGCCGAGGGCTGGGGAGAGCCGAAGAACAAGGAGGAAGCAGTGGGAGAGGCAGTTTTCCCTTATATGGGCTAATCCTCTTCCAGCTGAGTGGAGCCAAAACCCAACCAGAAAGAAAAATAATTCCTTCCCTGCCTCACGTCAGCTGGGAGCAGGCTTTCCTCAGCCCTCACTGCGTAGTCACAGGGGAACCCAAGCTGGGAGCTCTGCGGATTGAAAGCTCTAGTGGGTCAAAGACAAAGCCCCAGGGAGAAGCAACACTTGCAGCACAGGCAAGATCTGCCTCCCCACAGACCCAACACCTACCCCATCACCTCTCCTGGTGCTCTGTCTCAGCCCAGAGACCTCAGCTGGGACATGGCAGAGCTGCGGCACTGGCAGGACAGGGAGAAACCCAAACCACCCATCCTCACACCTCCAGGGCCCCTGTTGGCCCCGATGTCACCCCACAGAGAGCAGTGGGCTTCTCAGCCCACAAAAAACCAGGCAGGTCTGCACATTGCGATCCCGAGCAGGCTGAGGATGGCGCACCGGGAGGTTCTGGCAGGGCAGCAGAGCCCCCCTCCTGACCCCCTGCCCATGGCATGGCGCAGCTCCTGCCTCCCGCGGCTGCCGCAGCATCCCGACTCTTTCCTGTTCCCACAGACGTGCCTTCCCGGCTGACTCAGCTTCCTGCTGTAACCACTGCCCAGTGTCAGCTGGGGCCACCCCGCGCTCAGCCCCTGGGGCTCCCAGCAAAGCCGTGGCCCCTGGCCCGGAGCTCGTGGTGGCCCAGGGCTGGAGGGGAGGTGGCAAGGCTGCCTGAAGCCTCGTAGGGCTTTGTAGGGCTTCCTGGCACAGCAGCCCCTGCCTGAGCAGGTCAGAGCCCAGCACCCAGAGTCCCACCTTTGGGACACACGGGCACTCATCCCCCACAAGCCCACCTGGCCCCGGCAGCCGCGAGGCCAGGGCTCGGCTCCAGGTTCTTATTCCCGGGGAAACAAACGGAGCCGGAAAGTGTTTTGGCCATTACTCCGGCAGCTGCCACCCAGACATGCCAGCACAGAGCCCGGGGAGCATCCCATGGCACCAGGCCAGCCTCAGGCAGCGCAGGAGCAGAGGCGCGAGCCAAACGGCAGCCTGCACCGGGGGAGCGGCGAGCAGGTAACCGAGCCGGCAGCAGGAAGGGCCTCAGGCGGGAGCCACCAGCCGGGATGGGGCCGCCTGACAGCTGCTACAGCCCAAGCACGGGGGCGAGCGAAGGGCCAGGCGTTGGCCACCGCAACAGGGACGGATCCTCTGGAGCCACCGAAGCTGGACGGGGGCTTGTGCTAGAGCTCACCCGTGACAGAGCTCCGACCCCGGCCAGCCCGGGGGGGGGGGGGGGGGGGTGGGCAGCACCGCAGCAGCTCCGCGGGGGTCAGCCCGGGGAGCCGGAGCGGGGCGGAGGGAGCCGGGCACACAGCGCCGGGCCCCGTCCCGTCCGGTCCCGTCCGGTCCCGTCCCTTCCCGCCGCGCGGACTCACCAACTTCCGCAGAGCTCCCTCGTCCATGCCGAGGAAGTTCTCCTGGGACATCCCGCCCGCCCCGGGGCCGGGGCCCGCTCGCAGGTGCCGGCCGAGGACTCGGCAACGGCCGAGACAACAAAGGGCGGCCGGGGCGGCGCGGCCCCACACCCGGCCCGGCCCGGCCCGCGCTCCGGCACCACCGCGGCCGCCCGCTAAGCGCCCCGCCCCGCCCACCGCCGGCGCCTGCCGCCGCCATTGGGTCTTTGCGCGGGGGGGGGCGGTCCGGCCCCGCCTCGCCCCGCCCACCGCCGGCGCCTGCCGCCGCCATTGGGTCTTTGAGCCGGGGGGGCGGTCCGGCCCCGCCTCGCCCCGCCCCCCTCCCCGGCGCGGGGGCGGCACCGTGCCCGGGATCGCCGCCGCCGCCGCCGCCGCCGGAGGATGGGGGGGGGGGGTTCCGGTGTCCGCGCCGGTCCTGGCCCCTTAGCCGAGCCACCGCGGGGTGCCCTGCGGATCGGGGCTCCCTCCCGCCCCGCACGGAGCCCGGTGAGCCCCCGAGCGGTCCCGGTGCACCTGGCTGCTCCCCCGCGGGCGCGGCCGGCGCAGCCTTTCCCGACAGCTTTTAGCAAACCCCCAAGCGTGGGCGCAGTCTGCGCCCCCCGCCCCTCCCCGGGGCCCGGCTCCCGCCCGCTGGAGAAGCTGCTGCACCCTCAGCTTGCAGGGTGTGGGGCTGGAGGACTGCTCAGCACCTCCCGCATGGGGCTCTCCCCCCACCGCGCCTGGGGGGAGATCACACTATGGGGAGCATCCCCGCATGCTCTGTGGGGCTCCTTTTAGCCTCTTGCTGACGCCTCTGCAAGATGAATTACCAGGGCACTTCCAGAGTTCCCCACCCTGCAAGGGCTTCCAGGGGACGTGGCTGCGTTGCTCCACACGGTCCCGGTGATCTCTCACACTCAGGAGCTGCTTGTGGTGCCCTCAGCCCTCCCTGGCCCTACACAGTCCAGCAGGACTCTGGTTTGGGCCGTATCTCTCAATCCGACTTCTGCTGCCCCAAGACAGGGTATAAATACTCCTGTGTCACGCACAGTGGGCTCCTTCCCAGCCAGGGGTGGGAGCAATGGGGAATGTAGGGGCTTGGGGAGGTATATATTCCTCCGGGCTCCTGTCCTGTCCCAGATGGCAGTTCCAGAAGGATGGCCAAGCCCAGGTGGAGAGAGGATCCTGTGGAGACCCTGAGCTCTCCACCTGCGAGGGTGCAGCCCTTCTCAGCAAATGAGACTTGGTAGGGCTCAATCCTGATCCTGGGTGAAGGGCAGAAGTACTCCCTGTAGCAGACCAAGCCTGGCCCACTCCAATCGCCTGGAGGTGCTGTGGGCTCTGCAGAGCAGGCAGTGGGCACCTGCTCCCAACTCCTGGGAGGCAGAGGTGCTGCCCCCCCATCCAGTCTGGCAGCCCAGAGACCGAAGGGCTTCCCCAGAGCAGGTCACTGAGATCCAGGTCACTGCTCCTCTGGGAGTTTCCAGCTCTCTGGGGAGCTGCGCGGGATGGAGTAGGACCACAACCTCTGCCACAGGGGACGACCCACCACTACTGGCCAAAAAAATGGGGGTGGTGGAGGTGCCTAGAGTGTCCAGATTTGTCCGTGTTGGGAGTGTTGTAGGTTCAGATGTCCCACTCCAGGCCTTGCTGACAGTGTGGGTCTCCAGCCAGGCTGGATTCCCAGGGTCTTCTGCTCCCTGCTCCCCTTGGGTCCCTGGCAGCTCTCTGCTCTCTGGCCCCGAGCACCATCGGGCTTTGCTGGAGCATGATGGTCCCTTCCCAAGCAACTGTGCTAAAGCCAACCCCTCTGAGCATGTGCCACCCAACAGGTCCTTCCTATCCCTCTGCCAGCCTCAGAAACAACATGTTCTTCACTTGCTAGATGAGCCCCGTGTTGTTGGGTCGCCACGTGTGCCATGCAGGGGTCTCCGCTGCTGCAGCTCTGCTTTGTTACACAGCCCTTTGGCTGAGGTTGTGCCTGGGGAGCAGACAATGGGTGCATATCCACATCCAAGCCATCGGGCAGCACAGCTGGAAGCAGCTCTCTTGCCTTCCCAGTGTGTGTGGGACTCCGCTGGCAACACTGAGCTGCTTGGGGCGCAACTCTTGTTCCACAGCCCCTTTGCCAGCAGCAGCACTGGGGCAATGGCACCAGATCCTGGTGTTTGGCTTCCTGCACAGTGCACCCAGTTGCAGAAGCATGCTGAGCTATGCTGATAAGGCAGCCACAGATGCACAGCTCTCAGCACATGCAGCAGTATTTATCCTGCCTCTGATCCCACAGGTCTACACCTCTCCTGGTTTCATTCACCACAGACAGTGACCCAGCCACATCCTCACAGACTCGGAACGAAGAGCCAGCGCAGCAGGGAGCCCACAGCCCTGCTCTGCGCCATGCAGTGTCTTTGTGGAGCTCCCCAGGGTGTGAGGTGTGCGTGCATCCAGCTGAGTGTAGCCTTGAAGAAGCAGACCTCCTTATTCCTGTGAAAATGGAGTCAGGGTAGATTTACAAACGCCTCGGGGAGCACAGAGCCTCTGGCTTCAGGCCTGCCTTTGGGGAGTGCAGGGAGGGCTGCAGGCTGCTGACCAGCACATTGACACCAGGCAGGTGCGGGTATGATCTCACCCGCTTGCAGAAATCACAGGGCACTGTTGTGTGCCGGTGCAGGCAGGCGTATTGCCCAGCAGATGGGACAAACCTGCACCAAGGAGCAGGGGCCTAGGTGGGCACAGGGGGGCTGGTCCCTGGGGGCTCCCCCAGCCAGGGGTTAAGCACAGCAAGGGGAGGAGGGTCAGGAGTCCTTTAGGTTCCCCTTGTAAATGCTAAATATAATGTTAAATACTAGTGATGGAATTTTATTGTGCCAGCATGTGTCTGGGACTGGTCTGGACCAGGGGTTGGGGACACCTGCCTGACTCAAGGGTGGGATGATGCAGACCGGGTTAGGGACCTGGCTGCAGTGCTAGGCAAGATTTCAGTCTCTTTTGAGCCCGTGGCCTTTGCCCTGGGCATGTCAGCAGAAAGGAGTGGAGGGGCAGGTGTCACACTGCTGTCCTGCCCATGCCACCCGGGCAGCAGAGATCCGCAGGCAGCACAGGGCTACACAGGCTGCCGGAGCCCTGGCAACGGGGACAGGAGTGTCCTTGGACTCCCATCTCCTCCCTCCTTCTGCCTGCTGCAGCAGCACACGGGACCTTTTCTGGCCTCATCCCTCCTCCCCTGGGAACACTCGATACCCACAGACCTGTGTTGTGCACGCCCTCCCCACACCCAACACTTTGTGACCACTCCCAGGGTCACAAATTGGCTGGACCTGGTGGGCCCCCTCTCCCAGAGGAAGCCAGGGAGGGGGGACCTGTCACTCCAGGGGGACGCTTGGACTAGGCATCCCCTGGCTGACAAAAGCAGTTGGACATGCTCAGAGAGGAGGGGGAGGAGAAGGGGTAAAACAGCTCTTGGCTTCACTGCACCAAGCTGTTTGCCTGTGGCAAGCACAGGTGTAGCCTGATGCTGCCACTCCTCTGTATGCCAACACCAGGGCAGCTCCTGTGGAGCATGGTGCTATTATAAACAGTGACATCATGCTGGCCGAGTTTTGAGACTCAGAGCTGCTTCCCAAAGCACCCCAAAGCAAGGCGGCCCTGGCAGTGCCCAGCACCTGGGCAGGGGAGAAGCTCCTCTGACTCTGGGGCTGCAGGAGCAGCAGGGCTCTCTGTGGCTCCTTCTCCTCCTCTTTCTGCTGGAGAATGCACCCTTGGGTGTGAGATGTGCCATGATCTGCCCAGACAGCAGGTCTCAGGGCACCATGTAGCTGGGTTCGCGCTGAGACTGACATGAAGACAGGCCAGAGCAGCAGGACCTGGGGGTGGATGTAGGACTGTCCCCACTTGGAGAGGTGGCAGGACCTGTGGGTGGGTGCACCCCACAGAGATGTGGCAGCACAAGGAATGGGTGAAGGGCTGCCCCCCAGCTCTCCTCCTGGGGTGTGGATGCAGGCTGGGCAGGGTAGGGTGGGTGGCTGGGGGGGACACATGGGAGGGTGTCCGTGAAGCAGTGGGAGAGGACAGCAGCATGGCTCTGCTGCAGCCTGACCAGCCACAGGGACCATCCACCTGCACAGAACCGATGAACTGGTGCCATCTGCTTAGAGCAGGGCACTCATGCCCCCATTTCTCAGGTGTGACTCATGTCCTGCTGGGAACCAGGGCAGGATCGGGTGTGATGGATTCCTCACATCCTGCTGCTGGCACAGGCACCAGGCATTCTCCTGCCTGCCCTGGGGGTGCTGCATCACCTGGGATGGGAAGGAGCTGTGTGACAAGCAAGGTCCCACTTCTGGGGTGCTACACAGCCTGAGGAGGAGCAATGCTGTTGTGGGCACTGAGGACTCCAGTTGTCATGCCTGGCTGGCACATATGGGAACGAGCATGCAGAAAGCATGCATCACTTCTATGAGCTAGAAGCAGTTTCCCCCAGGTGTGGATCTCCAGGGCTGGATCTCTGTTGTGCCTCTCTATCTGCACACAAGGAAGAGAACGGGCAGGTTTGTCTATCTGTCTCCAGGCTCTGGTCTGTCAGCTCCTGCTGCCCGCAGAGGTGTGGGTGCCCTGGCCTGAGGCTGGGTGTGCATGGCAGGCAGCTGTAGTGTGCTGCAGAGTGAGGGCATGCTGAGCATCAGTGCATGTTGCACATCCTGCTGGGCCAGGGACCTGATTCTGCACTGGTGCCATGCTGCCAACAGGAGCGATTGGTGGCGAGTGCCTGGGGGGCTCAGCCTGCATGGGGCACACACATGCACTCCGTGGTGGGAGCCTCTTGCACAGATGATCCTGTGCTGCACATGCATGTGCTGGGTCAGCCAATGCATTCACTCTGCCTGCACCATGCCCTCCCTAGTCCAGCTCACGTCCTGCTGTGGGGACTGCAGGGCCAGAGCACTGAGATCCTGCCCTGCCATGGCCTTGGCTAGCAGGAGTTAAATCCCAGATGAGTGAATTCCTTGCCTGGATGTTTCCCTCTGCTCACCTTTGGCCCTTGTCCTGTGTGGATTCCCTGGGGATCCTGTGAAGCAAGCACAGCTTGTCCCACTCCCTGCCCTGCCAAAGGAGCCAGCGAAGGGCTCAGCAGGACCACGTGGACCCCTCTCCCAGGGTCTGTCCTGTGACACCACATCCACCACTGGAGCCTGGATCTGCTCCTGCTGCAGTGCCTCTGACTCTGCCTGCTCCTCCCTGGGGACATCTTGGCCATGAAGCCACCTTGCCTGTACCCCCCGGAAAGAGAGAAGAGGAAAACACCATCAATCCCCCGTGCTGCAGGAGCCCAGCAGCCCAGGGACGGACCACGGCACTGCATAGCACCCTGCAGTGCAGGACACAGCCACGGGCAGGACACCGTGTCCACGGGGAGCAGAGGGAGCTCAGAGGCACATGCCCATGGCAACGTCTGCCCAGGCCAAGAACATGGTCCCCATCCTGGCTGCCCAGCTGGCACTGCTGGGCGCCGCAGAGGCACTCCGTGGCCTCGCTCCCTGCAGTGCTGGTGTCTGAGCTTGCTGTGGAGCTGCGACCCTGCACAGCCAGTGCTGCTGGGCTGCAGAGCTTCCCTCTTCAGCCTGCCTAGACCCCCAAATATCACTTGTCTGCCCTTCTTCCTTCCTCCAAGGGGTTGTAACCCTCCCAAAGTACAGGGGCACTGACCCACAGAGTCTCACCCTGCTGTGCTTTGCACTAGAGTGGCTGTGGGAACCAGGGCCCAGGGAGACCATAGCTCCCAGCCATCTCAGAAGATTCACTTGGAGCTGGAGAGCAAGACCTCATTGCTTTCAGAGCAGAGGGAGGCTCCAGCTCAGCCTCAGCTCTGGGAGCTTGCACGAGGCCCTGGCTGTGTGTGATGGGAGGGAGGCTGCTTCAGTACTTCTACAGACAGGACATTCCTACAGGGTGACAGGTCCCTCCCCAACCCGTGCCCCCCCCCCCCCCCCCCCCCCCCCCCCAGCCTTTCCAATTTCTTTGTCACACTGAGTGAACACAGCTGTTTTTTTCCCTTTTTGGGACACCTCTAGAGCCCATAAATCACAATGCTGAGATCTGCTGTGGCCAAGAAAGGAAGGGTTTGGAAAAACGATGAGCATTCAGGAAAGATGCAACTCCTGGTAAACCCCTAAAACCCAGGCTCCAGACACCCCCAAACATGCTAGCTCTTCCAAGGGCTCCCCAGATGATCTCCGAACAGCCACCTGCATCTCTGACCTTGCCTGTCAGTTAGGGCTTCTGGCTATCAGGATGTTGAGGGGGAGCCAAGGAATCAGTTAAGACTGCCCTAAAAACTGGCTTCATTCACAAGCTGTATGTCAAGAACAGGACAACTCATCTTGCAGGAATGGGTTCAGGGAAGGTCCTCAGGGTCGCTGGGACTAGAGGAGACACAAAAGTGGCACTGCTGTGCCACAAGCAAGGCCGAAAAAGTCCTGGGCAGAGGTGGCCAAATACCCTGGGTTCCTCAAGTCCTCTCTGCAGCCTGGTGCCAAGGCAAACAGACCGGTTGTCCCAGAGCAGCAAATCTACCTGTTCTGAGGAAGACACAGCACCAAGCCCAGGGCTACCCAGTGGTCCTGCACATCCTACTCTCACAGGCAGCCCCAATGAGGAACACAACTTCTCCTCCAGGACTGGGGCGTCTGTGGGCAGGTGCCAAGCCCAGCAGGGCCCCTTGTGCCTCATCACTCAGTGGCAGCTCTCTCATGGGCCCCCAGCAGTGTGGGAGCAGCATCACAGGCACCAGTGCCACATTGCTCCAAGAAATCTGGAAGCTGGAACATTATGGAAAACATGCAAGAGACCAGCCCTGGTATTTGCCAGAGCCAAACTGTGTGTTGACAGAGGGCTGTCAGGTGTGCTGCACTCAGTGGGTCAGGTCCTGCCACTCAGTGCAAGGCTTGGCTCTGTGTCACATCTCTGGGCTTCCCCCAGCCTGCCAGCTGGTGACGGCTGACCTGGACTCCAGGACTATCATAGTCCTTGCTCTGCTGCTCTCTGGTGACAGCTTTGGTTGCTTCAGCACCTGTCCCAACCACAGGCACTTCTGTCTCATTTGCCATGTGAACTGTTTCAAGACCAGCCTCTTTTCTGATCGTATTTTCTCCTTATATTCACTTGATTCTCCACTGGGACAGTCACAAGGATTCAAGAAAACTTGGTGAAATATTTCTGAGTGTAAACAGGCTCTCTGGGGCTGCTCCTCCTCAGGACCATCCTTCCCCTCTCCCACAGCTCTACGCTGTGTCATCTTGCACCGCCTGAGTCTTGCGGGCTCACTGTGAGGAGACATTTCTTGGCAATGCTGTTTCTTCTGTGTGCAAAACAGCAAATGTTTCCCTAGTTGCAATGAATCTCACTAGTTACTGTTATCTTTCATTATTTTTATAGTTGTTCATAGACTTTTCTCTGATGCATAGCTGGCTTGACTACTAACATCCTTCTTCTGTTCACCCTCTTGCTTTGCGCAAGCTCAAATATGAAAGCTGTAGGTTGGAGACCATCTGTGCAGGGAGTGATAGTCTTATGCCAGGGTTGGCTTTGTTTCTTCTTGATGGTCTAGACAGCTTATATAAGAAAGAACCAAACAGCTGCCTGGTCAGAAGTCTTCTCTGTCCAGCTGTGACTCTGCCAAGTCTTGCACTGGACTCTTAATCCTTGTTGGTATGTCTATTCTGCTGCAGGCAGGCTGAGCTATGTTGCATTAAAATGCCCTGTCCACACACAAAAAGACTGGTAGCACACCACTTAGCATCTCCTATGTGGTTTCAAATTCACTCTGAAGATTAATTTATCTACTGCAAAGCCAGTACGAACAGGTCCTTAACTCACAGCAAATGCTCCCACCAGCACCCCACGTTGCTCTGCTGGCTCCCTGGCTCCCCAAGATGTGTTTTCCTCCCCTTTTGTTTTCTGGAGGTCATTCTTGTAAGCACCAACTTCAATCACTGAATTGGGGTTATCTGCAGCTCCAGCGCACGTGGTAGTCACAAACCAGCACTGTACTCCTTGTGACGCGGTTACAGCTGACCACTGTAGCCCAATCCAACAGGAGATCCTGTGCTTCAGTGATTGCTGAGATCCTGCTCCAGTTACCCGGGCTGCAAACAACTCAGATGCAGACAGACACCCGAGTTCTTCACTGCCACACCAAGTGTGGCTGCGCCCAGCTGCCAGTGCCCCCATGGCACCGCTGCCAGCTGTGTGCCCCCCGGCCAAGCCACCGACATGGACATTGGCTGCAGAGTGCATCCAGTGGCCCCAAGGGCTCTCCTGCCCTTGAGCTAATATTTTCTGTGTCTCAGGGGCTCTTCACTCTCATCCAGATTAAAGGCTCTACCCAGAAGGGTACCATTTCTCTGTCCTTTTTCACCATACCATGGGGACAGAAGAGCAGCTTCCTCCTGTTTGTGGTGCTCTGCAGTCTCTCTGGCTTCCTGCCTCTGTCACTATCCCCTTCGAAAAATCCAGTACCGAGAGCCTTAGTGAGGGGAGAGACTGTTACCTGCAATGAAGACTATAACAGACCTCCTTTGAAAAAGTTAGTGGGCGTGACTTCAAAGTAATTTTAAAATTTATCTTCCATCCAAAGCAAAGGAGTGAGAAGGGTTTCCTCTGGCACTGGGGAGAGAAGCGACAAACCTCACTGCAGGAATGCTAGTCTTCCTAGCATCAGATGCCTCACTGCACCCTCCAAGGCCAACAGATTTTTCTAAGCGTCTATCTAGTTCTGCTTGTAAAAGCTACTGGGGATTTTACGTTCATAGTTTTGAATACTGCAGTTTGCTCTCTCTTTAGGAGTTTTGCTATTTTAACATCCCCACAGATACCTCTTGAACACCAGCTATGTTTCACAGCAAAACAGGCTGTATAACCCCGACAGAAATCGGTGACTGACAGCTATTGCCTGCCACTACACAATTTCTTCTCTCTGCTCATTGGTATGATGGCACTTGCAGAAATCTTACAATAACCTTTCACAAAAACTCTGACATTTCTCACAAGTTGCGCCCACATTTGGAGGCTGCTTGTGCTGTGTCTGGTCCCTCAAGGAAGGTGCTCTGCCAGCCCCTCAAAATGTGCTCCATTCTTGTTCCCACTCCAGCATCTGTGATGCAGGACACAAAAACCAACTGTCCAAAGTGAAGCTTCTACTGATCCACTCGCAGTGTTTACCTTTCATTCTTAGACACATACATGCCTTTGCCATCCTGCAAATCAGCAGTTTGTTGTTACAAGCTCCTTTCTCTTCTCCCAGTACCTGTTAATGTTTCCTGGCCCCAGGGACACGTGGTAAAGTGAACCTAGCAGAATGATGAAGGATATCAGCAGCATTCACTGAGACCATACAATGTGTCAAAGTCTCCAAATGATGTTACAAAAAACCCTTTAAAAATTTTTAAGATGCTCACACTATGGGCTTTCCTACTCACACAATGTAAGCACAGGGGGTACTTCCAGACTCCTCACTTAGGATGAATCACAGAACAAATACTGCCCTATACTTTGCATTCTGCTGGAAGCAAAAAGAAGTAGGCACCAGCTACCACCTGTGATTAAGGACACCATCACTCCAGGTCCCCTTAACAACCACACACCATGCCTAGTCTAGTGGCCCTGTGACAGACCTCTAGCTGATGCAAAACTCATTAGCTACAGCTCAACAGCAGGCTGGGGTGGTGGATTCTCAGCTGAGTGTGCTTCACTGCTGGTCAGAGCTTGCACCAACGTGCTGCACGCACTGCTATCCCTGAGTAGTCTGGCCTCCAGTCCCTGCATCCTGCTCCTTGTTTCAGGGAAGTGCTTGCTCAGAAGATGTCCAGCTCCTATCAATTATTGGTACTCCTAAAAGTAAGCTGTCCTTCACTTGTCTGCACATCTGGGAGCTTGTGCCTGCTTGTTCCAACAGCCACAGCCTGGCTGCGTGACCTCAGCTCTGCCACAGGCTCGGGAGCGGGGAGAGCAGGGCCAGCCCCTCATGTGGTCTGATGGGAGTCCTGCAAAGGTGGGACCCTCAGCATCCTCAATGCAGGATGGTACCCCCCTCTGCCTGGTGGATCTCTGGACCATGAAACCAGCACACAACAGAGCCCTGGCTGTAGGGTAGGACATTTCTCCGCAGCAGGAACCACGTGGTGTCTCTGAAACCCTTCCAGCACTGTAAAACCAGTGACACCTTTGGCAAACCAGAGGGGAGGCAAGCCCCTTCACAGGCTGTTCAGCTTTGGAGAGCCTCAAGGAGGAGCTTATAGTGACAAGCCCCAGGGGTGGCACACATATGGTCCACACTGCCTGCTTCCCACCACTCTGTGGGCTCCTCGTGGTGCACAAGCTCTTCAGACTGCGTGGCCCCTCTTGCAGGGGTACCTTTTTCTTGGCAAGTGCCCCCTTCCCTGCACAACCAGCGCAGGTGGCTTTTGCCCCCCAGTTATCCCATCCTCCTTCCATGTGCACTCTTCCCATCTTCTTTGTTCTCAGTGGAAAAGTCTGTCAGATGAAAAGCTATTTTTCAGGATTAACTGATGATAAATTGTCTTTTCTCCCCATTACTGTGACAGTGGCTGGATTAAGGCCTCAGTCACATGTAAACAGACAGCAGAGTGGGGGGAAGTCCTCACCATGCTCAGTGCTTGAACCGCATAATCAGCGAAGAATCAAATCTCTGCGAGCAGGGAAGGAAGTACTGTCTTAGAGCAAAATATTTAGATTCTGTGGAATATTAGCCAATTACAATGTTTTTCTTCAAATAAAACATTTATAAAAACACTGAAATAAATATTTGAGAATGCAATATACCAAAGCCCTGAGTCATTCCTGATGCAAAAGTTTTCTCTCATTTTTCAGGCAGCTTCCCCATGTAGGGTTTGGAGTCAGGATGCCTTCTGATAACAGAGGTACACTAACAGGTCTGGTGGCATGCATCCCTGCTGCTTAGAAATGGCAGAGTTCCTCCTGGCAAGGGTCCCGTCTCAGTTTGAGCCAAATTCCTGGGTGTGCTATGGAGTCTGTGGTGGGGTCTGTGAAGAGATGTAATGCCTTGAATTCAAAGACACTGCGAGCAGCAGCTTGGGGAAGGGCCTGCAGGCAGCTCCCGGGGAGGTGGGAGGAGAGGGCACCTCGTGACATTCTTCCTTCCTCCATTCCTTTTGTATGGAATACTTTGCAGATGGATGTGGACACAAATGAGATTCATTAGGTCTTTTCTGAGATTCAGGTGAACGGAGTTTCTACTTTGAGCCACAATTCCTGTGAACATCATCAGGGAACTTGTTCTGTGGCACTGGGGGCCGTATCCCATCCTGTAAGGAAATGAAGGAATTGATGCCTCAAACATTTGACACAGAAATCCTCAAGGACAAGCTATGAGCTTTGTGATTAGTCTAAGGAACGCTGCCCAAGGAACTGAAGACTGTATCGATGGATGCGCGTCCCCACTTCCTTGTTGTACTGCCAAGCTCCTTAGTTAAGCCTCTAAGGGCTGAAACATGGACTGAGTGAAACCAGGTTGTTGTGGTTTAAGCCCAGAGGGCAACTGAGCACCATGCAGCTGTTCACTCACCCCTTCCCCCCCCTCCCCACGCCCCCCCCCCCCCCATCAGGAATGGGAAGGAGAAAAGGAAGCAAAATGGCTCAGGAATCCAGATATGGCTCACTGATAACAGTCACGGGCAAAAGACAGACTTTTTAGAGGAAGAAAAGAAAACATCACTTTAATTCACATGCTAACAAAGACAACACTCAACAGACAAGGTGGGACAGTGAGAAGTCCCAAGACATTCAAAAATGACCTCCCCCAGCCCTCCCTTCTTCCCGGGCTCAGCTCTGCTCCCCATCTCTCCACCTCCTCCCCCAGCTCTCTGCTCCCTCTCGGGACGGTGGAGTGAACTCCGCACATCCCTCCCCTGCTCCACGGGGCTCCGCTCTCACTGCGGACAGTCCTTGAACCTTCCTCGGTGTGAGTCCTTGCCACGGGTCGCAGCCGTTCCAAAGCTGATCCTGCGTGGGTCACTCCCACGTGTCGCAGTCCTCCCAGCACCAAACTACAACAGCGGGGGCTGCTTCTCCCCTCAGAGTCCAGGCTTATTTTAAGTGCAGCCACCTGTCCTGGTGTGGGCTTCTCCACAGGGTTCAGGTCGGCCTCTAGTCCATTGCAGACCTCCACGGGTGGCAGGGGTGGTGGCCCTGCTAGCTCCCCACGGGACACAGGGGTCTCTGCTCCGGCACACCTCCCCCACTTCCTTCCCCTTCCTTTCACTACCTGGGTGTTTGTCCTTCTCACAACTCCTCCTCACAAGTCCCCACACCCTCTCAGGTTCCTTTTCTTAAACACGTTATTATCGCAGAGGCACAGCCATCATCACTGATTAGCTCGGCCCTGGCCAGAGGTGGGTCTGACTCGGAGCCGGGGGAGGTTCAAGAAGCTTCTCACAGGGGACCACCACTGTAGCCCCCTCCCCTGCTACCGAAAACCACACCACGGAAAACCAGCACATGTATGTTTGGGTTAAAAGATTGATAAGAGAGATAAATAACCAGCATCAGATGGACCTAAGCAAAAACAGAGGCGGGGGGGATACGATGAGCATGACCATTGACTCAGCTGGACGAGGGGGTTGGTGCACCTCATTTCCCCTCAGTGCATGCACAGAACGCACGCTCCACACCTTTTCCTCGTCTCTCATGGAACTGAGTTTGTGGAATACCTGCCTCTCTTGATCTAGTATGCTAGTCAGCTGGTAAGATGAACTTAAAAGGCGACAGAAAACTTTGCTGGGTGTGCACCCACCACCCAAGATTACTGGACCTGAGACAATGCTGGAACTTGGGGTGGTGATCTGGATACTTCGACTATCTTTCTCTCCTTTCTCTTCTTTTCCTTTCTTTTCTTTCTTCTAGATTTATCAATAAGAGACCCCATTGCTTACTATCCTTTTCCAAGTTTAAGCTGTTTCTACTGCAAGTAAAACATTTTAACTAGTCGTCTGGTGTTATTTCACCTTAATTTAACCCAGGGGGATCACAGAAACTTTACGACTCCCTGAGCTCCCAGTCCAGATCGTAACATTTAATTGGCGTCATGGACAGGATCCCCTTGGTGTTAAAGAAACTGTTGGGACCAGGCATTCACTGTAGCCCCTCTCTGAGAGGAGTCATACAAAAAGGTGGGGGGAACAGCCCTCTGAGGTCTGACAAGGGATCTGATTCCTGTAGTTGTAGACTCGTTATGGCCCCCACTGGGAGGTCTGATTGTAGGCTTATTATGATCTCCCTTGGAGGTCCAATTTTAGATTGTACCCTTCTCCTGGAGAAATGAGAGAGCTATAATGCTCGACCTTCTCCCGCTGGTATGACTTGGGCCCATAACAATTGGCATGATCTGCAAGTGGTACTGGATAGAATCTCCACTCTAGATAAAGATCAGAGATTTAAACTAGGAAAAGGAAAAAAAGTGGTCTGTGCAGTTTTAGGAGCCACGCTGCTGTCAGCACAACAGGATAAATACATGACCCAGCAGGCAGAAGGGGAGGCAATAAAATCCCTTCAAGATCTGGTGAAGGCTTTGCAAGGACAATTAGAAAATGAGATAAGAAGCTTCTTTGATCAACTTGCCACTGAGCGACTGATTAACCAAAGGTTACATACTGCTTTAACAGAGGTTTTGGAGCAGGAGAATATACTAAGGGGGTGATTAGATGAAACCCACTCCCAAATCAGTGTAGAAAGTATGGATGCAGTATCTGACAGTGGAAAAGAATCAAAATCGTTATACACTGTTAAAGACCTAGAGCGTATATGAGAAATATATTCCCTTGAGGGGGGAGAGGCTGTTATGCGGCCATTGATTAAAACTGAGACTGTCAATGATGGTCAGGGAGGGGCCCAACAAGTCACCACCTGAACTGTCCCCTACTCCCCCCGATTTGGCTAAAATTCTGGAAGAATATAGCTGGGGACCCTGAGAAATGGAAACTGAATATGTGTGGAGAGTATCTCTTACCAGGGCTGACCATATCTTGCTGAGTGAAGATGAGGCAAGAGGGTATTGGGGACTGGAGGTTTTTATAACCACCAATGACAAGAGAGCCCTGGTCCCTGACTCAGAGAGTAGCATATAGGGCTGGAGGATTAGACCCTATGGAAAGGAGAAACCCTTTCCAATAAAGACTCTGACAGCAGGACGTATTCTAGAGAGCGTACAAAAGGCTGCATGTCTCCAGCTAATGCATGACCGGTTATTAATTCTGCAACATCCCTCTCCTATGCAAGATCTGGCAGATCTTGATAAATTGCTTCCTCTCATAAGGGGACTTCCCAATGCCTTGAAATTATACACAGTGCAATTACAAGATCATCTGAGAACACCCCGACCCCAGAGATGGGGGGGTCCCCCACAGATGACATGGGGAGAAGTAGCACAGGATACATACCTATGGACAGAGGGCATTTCAAAGGGGATTCCCTGGGAGGTGGTGAATGGATTACCCACTCTCAATCCGGAAAGTCTGGTGAAAGGCTGGGACAAAATAAAGGGTACTCCATCTCTCTCAAACCCCAGAGATCTTTCTCTCCTACCCTGGGAACTCAGAACTGTAACCCTGTCAGCTCTCAGGGAGACTGAGTTGATTGATTTAAATGTTCCTAGGTGGGGAAACAGGACACACTGTCCTCAGTAAGTGTGCTGGAGGATGGCAGATGCGTCCACGTAAGGAGGCTCACAGAAAATAGTAAGGGAGACTTGTTGATTACCTTTCCCCTTGGCCCCCTTAAAACTCCAGTTACACTTCTAGAAGGAGTTCCCATGGTACTTCAGATACATCAGCCACCTGATAACCAATCTGATCAGGAAATCCCCTCTTTCCCTTATAAAATCAGTTCTTCCATTTGAACCTTACCTGAGGAATGTGTTGTTTACTGATGCATCCCCAAAAAAGAGAAGGGAAGGTATGGAAATACTGGGCAGTAGCCTTACATGTTGATTCAGGGGAGCAGCACGTAACAGAAGGGGAGGGAAGTGCTCAGGTAGGGGAACTGATTGCAGTTTGGAGTGTGATAAAAAAGGAAGCCGAGAACAAAGAACCAGTGTTTATTTATACAGATTCCTATGCTGTATTTAAAGGATGTATGGAATGGCTCCCTTTCTGGGAACAAAATCAGTGCCAAGTCAACTGAGTACTCTGTGGCAAAAATTGGGACGAAATCTTAAATGTTGCCAAACAGGAGACTCTCCTGGTGGGATGGGTAACTGCCCACAAAATGGGGAATCCCAAGCCCACATCTGGAATAATCAAGTAGATTTGTTAACCTGCTTAGCTACAATGGCAGCAGAAGCTGATGGAGAAAAGTGGGAACATCTGTTAGAGTGTTTGCATGTGAAATGTGGTCACTCAGGGGCCAAAGATCTTTTCAAAGAAGTTGGTGGCAGGGGTTGGCCTGTTACTCCAAAACTGTGCATCATGATTATTTCTGCTTGTAGTCAATGTTACACACAATTAGAAAGACACCCCTTGCAAGACCTCCCTCTCCGCTTGCAGGACGGGAAGGGCCTCTGGGAGGCTTGGCAAATTGATTATATAGGGCCCTTTAAAATATCAAACAGGAAGCAGTATGTTCTTGTAGGAGTGGAAGTAGTATCAGGGCTTACCCAGGCTGAGGCTGTTACATGGGCAACTGGAGAGAATACAGTAAAAGGGCTGAAACTGTGGTTTAGTCACTTATCAAAACTTCAGTCAATTCAACTGGACAATGACAGCCACTTTACTGCAGTGGGAATGGGCAAAATGAGAAGGAATACAATGGGTATTTCCCTACTACCCACAAGCTAATGGGATAGTAGAGAGAGCAAACTGATTACTGAAATGAGCTCTTAAACCTCATGATGCAGGGTGGCCTACCCAGCTCCCTGATGCAGTCACCAAAGAGTTGCTGGGGAGCAAATGGGTGCCCCAGACCCACTGCTTTTTGCCCCAGGCCTCCCTCTCTACTTCCTGGGAAGAAGGACCAGAAAGACTTGTCAAACCTGCTACATTATCCTGGACAACCAGTTTTAATTGACCTCCAGAGAGTAGGGGAGGTACCCCTAACCCTGAAGACACTGCTCAACTCATATGCCTGTGT
This sequence comes from Tyto alba, assembly GCF_018691265.1. NCBI lineage: Eukaryota > Metazoa > Chordata > Aves > Strigiformes > Tytonidae > Tyto > Tyto alba. The sequence continues at coordinate 17,091,790 of NW_024881320.1, forward strand.
AGCCACCAATGCCCATGGAAAGGAACACAGAATTAACACCTAATGGACTGTTCCATCCTTTTAATGTGTTCTGTGATTTTACATATTTTGCAGATCCATCACAGAAACTTCTTTGTCTCATTATGTATATATTAATACCCTTGTTTTAACTTGCATGTCCTTTGTATGCATGCCTTGTAGAATTAGAGAAAAACAGAGAAGGATGGCAAGGGATCCATATTAAGCCTGGCTATATCAATTGTTATTTGCACCACTGGTTTATTGTTATTTGTAATTTTTGTCTGTTGTTCTAGGGAAAGATGCTTTGGAGAGCCTTCTCCCTCATCCTCATCCTTACCATTGGTGGACAGTGAAAATATCTTCCAAATTTAGCCTGGAATTTGATCCAAGGTTTTATGTAAGGGATGAGCCCCAAGTGACTGAAGTCACTGCACTGTATGCCCCCTCCCTTGACCAGAGCAGAGACACAAAATGGTTTCAGAGACACAAAATGGAAGTTGCAGTGAGTCATTTCTCTTGACTGGCCAGTGTCTCAACCACTCCTGAGACCGGGGTGAGAGAAGGTTCCAGAAGTCCAGGAACTGGGGCTATAAAGAGGGGACTCTCCACACCTAACACCCCTGTTGACAGGTCCAATGCTGGATCCAGGATTGCGATACATCTCTCTCGTCTCTTCTTAGTAACCTTAAAGCCAAGTAACGCCAGGCTGAATTGATTTCCCGTAAAGCCACATAGCTTGGATAAATATAGTTGTGAAAGTGCCAGCATTTACAGAGTATTTGTTTACTAATCATGTAACAAGATAAATAGGCTGTAGTTCCTTTGGGTGATGCGCTAGCTTTGTGGAATTACCACCTAGCACCCATCTCTGCACAGACATTGCATAAAAGAAATACCTTGACCCTGTGCGTATTGGCTTGCATACCAGGTGAGAGAACACTTCTTTTGGGATAACATTTTGGTGACCCAGGTGGGATGGCCACAACATCTTGCCCAGATCGCCTGATCAATCCTGGCTCTGGGATTAGCAGTTTGGACTCCAGCATGCACTGACCCGCTTGGTTGGGGATCTCCTGACAGCCTTCCATAGTACCGGAATGACCAGCAACTTGAAGATGCAATGCCTAACAGAGGTATTCCAGGAAAAAGGAGGGGAGAGCTTGGGATTTTTGGGTCAAGGTGCCACTTTTTCAGAACAAGAAAAGAAGGTAAAAATTATTTCTTCTAGGTGGGCCTTCATGTCCTGAATTAAAGATGTTCTGATGTAAAGCAGCTTATCAGAATGTATTCGCACAGGGTACTGTACCCCACTAGCTTGATTCTAACAAGCATATCAGTTAAGGTGCAAAAGTCAGCCCCAACCCTCTACTACAGTGCCAACACCATAGCTGCTTGGTTGTTTGCATGTTTGTGTTGAAATAATCCTTGTCGCTTTTGTATTTCTGACTGGTGATGCTGTGCTGACCTCTCACGGTTTCTTGGGGAGGGTACATGGACTCTGGAAGCTTGGCAATAGACCATGTTTGAGTTCTTACAGAAGCACCTAGGCCATCTGGCACTTAGGAAAACCGTTGGCTGGTGGATAATATTGCAGGCAGGGCAGAAGGAGGGATGCCATGCAGGAGCAAGAGGTCGCTATTTTCTCTGCACAGTTTCCATTATGAAGGATGAAGAATGATGTTTAAAGCTCCTTCATCACTGCTAACTGATTCTTTGTGGATCCTTCACCACAAGGTTCAGGCAATGCTCCTATGGCTGGTCCAACTGAAATTTATTGGCATTTTCACACACAATGAGCTCATTCTGCAGATCTGAGGATGCTTCAGTGTATTTTGAGCAGAGCTGTTCCAGTCAAGAGAGCTTGAAGTTTCATTTGCATGAGCACCTTGAAGGGGGTGTCTCACACCTCTTGGATGGACACTTCCAGTCTTGACTGCAGGCAGTACTACTTGATGTTCCCTAAAACCACTGCATTTTGCAGGTGGATCAGAAGCCCACTGTGAGACTAGTGTTTTCAGTTATTGAGGGCCATTCCTTGCACTGTTTGACTGATCTTACTAGGCCTGGTTTTATTCTTTACTTTGGAAAAATGGTGCAGGAGAAGATTATATTCTTACTTTGTGGATGTATAATCTTGTCTCAATCAACTAGGAATTCGGATAAGCAACCCAACTTGGCATGGGAACTGATTACTGGTTTTGCTCAAATATGGAATCAGACAGAGCAAGGTCTCTGTGTGGATCTCCCCATGTCCACATCAGCGGGTTTCAAATTTGCATGAGTTTTGCATTAGAAACTAAAAATGTTAAATCAAACGTATATTACGTTGGTGGGACCCCCTATCTCATGGTGAACCCCTATAATGTTCTGCTATCCCCAGGTTGGTGTATTCAAATTCCTAACAAATGGGGTGGTTATGCTCACCATGACTGCTTTCATTATGAATGTGCTTGGTGCCTTAAACATTTTTTGTAATCGATGATTATTAGTTGTAGATCATTAAGAAGTTCTATTTGAGATACGTGCACTTGTTGGGGTTATCCTAATTTTGGATACCTAATCAAGACACATTTTGTAATCAAATGATGTGATCATGAAACTCATGAAATGGAATATATGTATTAACAGAAAGTGTTAATGGAAAGGCAAAGTAAAAGAACTGTTGTAAAAGTTGTGAAATAGGAAAAGAATGTGAAAAGAAGTATGTTGAGGAGCTTGGGGAAGATGGCTCGTAAACATTAGATTTATGATTTTGTCAGTATTTTTGCAATAGTGATAGGTATTGCTATAGTGAATGTACGCTCTCTCATAGTTCCCTCTCTTCCTCTCTCTGTTCAATATATCTGCATTACCACCCTTGATGATGACTACCTTGAAGTTTCACCGAATGTTTGAGTCACAGGGTGGTGCAAGGAACAGAAGGCATTAATACCTCAAACATTCATCAACATGGAAAGCCTCAAGGATAAGCTGTGGCCTTTGTGATTAGTCTCAGGAACACTGCCCAAAGAAGCGCAGAGTGTATCAAGTGATGCACGTCCTCACTCCCTTGCAGTTGTACTGCCAAACTCCTTAGATAAGCCTTGAAGAGGGGAAACATGGACTGAGTGAAACCATATGTTTGGGTTAAAAGATTAATAAGAGAAATAAACAGCCAGCACCAGATGGACCTAAGCAAAAACAGAGGAAAAAATAAAGGGGGGTGAGGTGGAGTGTGAGCACAACCATTGACTCAGCTGGACGAGGGGGTTGGTGCACCTCATTTCCCCTCAGTGCATGCACAGAACGCACGCTCCACACCTTTTCCTCGTCTCTCATGGAACTGAGTTCGTGGAATACCTGCCTCTCTTGATCTAGTATGCTAGTCAGCTGGTAAGATGAACTTAAAAGGCGACAGAAAACTTTGCTGGGTGTGCACCCACCACCCAAGATTACTGGACCTGAGACAATGCTGGAACTTGGGGTGGTGATCTGGATACTTCGACTATCTTTCTCTCCTTTCTCTTCTTTTCCTTTCTTTTCTTTCTTCTAGATTTATCAGTAAGAGACCCCATTGCTTACTATCCTTTTCCAAGTTTAAGCTGTTTCTACTGCAAATAAAATATTTTAACTGGTCTTCTGGTGTTGTTTCACTTTATTTTAACCTGAGGGGATCACAGAAACCCATGACTCTTTGGGGTCCGTCTGGGTCATAACACATCCCCCTGGCTGCAGAAGGAAGGCAAACTCACCCATATGGCCACAGCAGATTTACTGTCCTGCTCCTGACTTATATCTGATCTGATGCCCACTATGGCCCCAAACAGCCCCAACCATATGAATTGCTTTGTCCTCTATTTTGCCCCCATTTCCCCCTGCCATATGAACAACCCACCCCAGTTATTTCCCCTTACCACTTGGTCCCCCACAGGTTCAAGTTTTGATGATTTTGCACCCCTGTTTGGCAATTACAGCCTTGGTGAGTGATCCCAGTCAGGCAGCACTACCCTTAGGCACCCTCCATCCAGGGCAGGTCTGACCCTACCTCTCACCCCTTTGGTTGTTTCTTGCTCTGTTTGCTCAGCCCTGGGTGGGGGCTGGCCCCATTTTAGCCTCTCCACTCTCTGCAAAGCCTGGTAGTCAATCCTCCATTTAACCTCACGCCATCTGCCTGCAACTTTCCACTAATGTCGTGAATGGTGGTATTTTCCTATGTTTCAACTGCCCCCACGGTTGCTGCAGCATCTAAGGTGACTTTCACAGCACATGTTGGAGACAGTCTCTTTTCACTGGCTTTCACATGCATCTAGGAAACATGCCACTACCACACTCCTTGTGAGCCTATGGATACTTTGCTCTTCTTTGTCAGGCCAGGTTAGGTGCGGAGCTGGGAGAGAAATAGTTTGGAAGCGGCACACAGGCGAAATCACCTTTAGAGAGCAAAGGTCTTTGTCTTTTAAAAATAGTTAGGGTCATGAAAAAAGAACATGTGCTATCCAGATCATTAGCGTGGGACAAAGCCAGGCCCCATGAAGAAGGGGAGCTCAGGATGTATTGAACAAGCACAGTGACATCTTCACACATCCTCCACATTGGACACTGATTGGATTACAGGATTGCTGAAGACTGGTCAAACCATCACATGAGATGATCCAGCTGTGCTGATAAAATCTTTCCCGGGTTGCTTTCTCTTAATGAAAATAACCGTGTCTGGATGAAAGGTCTGAGCGACAAGAACAAATAACTTCAGGGTAAAGTTGCCGAAGAAGAAGTCATTGCCTCACAGGTTCATTTTTTTTTTTGCCTTCTGAGAACCTTGAGGCTTCTTCTAACCTCCTCAGGCTAGGGACAGTCTCTGGAGCTGTGTACTGACACAGTGCTTACTAACAGCTTTTCACTGTGGTACTTTTGTTCCTCATACCACATCGTCTTCATGTTTGCAATCGTCATACTGACCAGCTTCCTGCAAACCATCACATGCCAGAGAAGATGCTATGCATCTGTAAAGTTCCCTTCATTCTCTCACACCAAGGTAGCCAAGTCTGTCTTCTTTGATGTCAACTCCACATAATGCAGAAGGGCAATCCGGGATTCTGGTGTACCTTGTACCTGTCTACATCTAAAGTTAGGGGAGATGAATGCCTTCAGAGAGGACAAAAGACATTTAACGCACGGTAGCATTCACAGCACACGCTAGAGGAGCAATTACCTATTGTCAGTCACCACTGAGAGATATTTTAATGGGAAAAACCTGTAGAGCCTTGCTCCCTCCCTAGTACTCCCCAAGCATGTTCTGTACCAGATGTGGTTCATCTCTTCATTTGTATCACAGCTCAACCTGCTTGGATGCTACTTCTAAGAAGCACCCACGCATGAGATTTCTATAAGCTTTTCATGACAAGATGTTGTTGGTTGCCTGGAAGTTTGCCAAACTGAAATTACTTGAGCTGCCCATGTTAGACACATCCATCAGGCTGGTTTAAAAAGACACTCTGAACTGAACAAAACCCCACAGGTAAAATAGTCCATACATTTCAAATAATGAGTCAAGGGAAACTATTTCCTCATGAAAAAAACAAATTCTGCCAGTTAGTTACCTTGTTAAGAAGCCTGTACACCTTTTCATGTTGGCAGAGGCCACTAAAAATGGCATATAATCACAGCTCAGAAAGAAGGAAGCCTCCAGACTTGGGTCCTTTTCAGCATCCCTGTGGAAAAACATCCAACCTAGGCTAAACTGTACATCTCTGACAAATAATCGGTTCATGCCATTCATAACTCTTCCAAGCTTGTCAGCTAAATTATTTTAAGACACCACCATTGCTCCTCTTGTACTAGCTTCTCATGGGCTCCTCTGCACCTCATTCTCACAGACACAGAGTATTTTCTGTGTTAGGCCTGAGGTGGTGAAGTAATACTATACTGACATTTTACATTTTTTTTCATGTCTGTTAATTCCATTCTTTGCTTAGCTCATTAATCAAAGCTGGACTCGGGACAGGGGGAGCCTGCCTGGTAGTGGAGGATCCTTACCATCCACCATTCTGCTGTCAGTTTCACGGTTGTCACTTCAAGATGTCTCTCTGCCCTCATCTATTCTTATCCTTTCCACTCTCCTGCAAACTCATTAACAAACTCTTCTGACAGCCAGTGTCTCACTGATAATGGTACCTAGACAGAAATAATTAATTTAAATCCATGGTGTGACTTTCCCTGGAGACAAAAAAGTGAGAGGCTGACACTTGTCACTATGGAAAAGGTCTCTGAACTTTTTATGCCAGTGTCTCCTCTACACATTTAGCAACTAGTATTTGAACATCTTGGTCTGTATGTCTTGTCAGGACTGACTCGCCGAGTGCTCATTAAATGACTGTTCCAGAGAGAAGAAAGGCAGGATTTAGGTCTCCCAACATAGGAGAAAAAGATATTTTCGTGAACAGAGGTCTCGCTTCATAACTCCTTTGCATTTAGTCAGGAAATTGCTCGGCTACTTGACATGAATGACAGAGAGGCTTGACAGATGTGACAGTGAGCACAAGAAACAGGTCTACCCCAGCCCACATAAGGCAGACCCCCTTACTAGGAAAAGCCAGGGGGAAAACACTTCCTTCTTCTAACTTCTTGACTTCACGGCATGTACTCTTGTACTGTCTTGAGTTGGCACTGAGATTCAACTCATACCCAAGAAAAGGCAGAATGTTTTGGTGAATAATGCAGCTCTTCTCTGTGAGTGAGAGGCAAGCTCAATTTCAAGAAGAATACGTATGGTGTTTTGAGGGAGTAGTGTATTTCATGGCAGGAAGTTTCCATTCTGTACAGGGAGATAATCAGAGCAAATCACACAGCAGAGTCAGTGAGTGTGTGGCACAACATGGAGGAATGAACCGAAAAGCTGTGAGCTAACATGATGATTTCACAGCCTGTTAACTGAATTCCTTCTATAATTCAGGGCAATGGAAAAGAGATCCATGCAACTTTAGGTTACTGGGGCCTGTAACTACACTCAAACTTCTTCAGAGAAGTATCTCAAAAGTGAACACTCGGTAGAAAAACAGCACAGACTTTGAACATCTGCAACTTCTGTCACAACATATACAGAGGACCTTGTACCCAAAGATAGTGTTGGATGCTATTTTTTCCTTATAGAAAAAGGAAGGATAAAGGAAGGACCAGTACATCCTTGAGAATTACTGGTGATGCTCTCAGATCTATTTTCCACTGCCTGCAGTGATTATTTCACTCTGACAGTGAAAACCTCATTTATACAACGCAAAGGTTTACATTTCTTCATGTTCATAAACACAGAATAAAGCCACTAACAGTTAACTTCGGAAACCTCATAGGGGTGTGGAAAAGATACTTTGCTACACTCATGGCACTTGTCTGGTGCAGAATACAGTACCTACCACTACGGCGACTCACCCATTAAGTTCTGGCTTGGAAGTCTAGTTTCTGAAAAATTAGGGGAGACAAAAAATAACTCTCGATTCAAGGCCCACACAGGTGTTAGAAGCAGTTATCTCCAATTTTCAGAACAAGAGCCACATAAATAAACTGTTCAACGACCTCAGGCTATGGCCCAGACTCCAGTAGAAAGAGGCTTAGAAAAATATGTCAGACTAAGGACCCAGTAAACACTATACACAACTGCATGGGAACTCTCACTCCCCAACCTAGAAACACAAAATTTGACCATTGTGGAATCAAAAGACTAGTTTTAGAAGGGAATTTGGGCGTTATTTCAGATTAAGAAACTCAGCCACGGGTTAAAGAAGAGCAGTGCAGTTTGCCTCAAGCTCCACATGTACAGGCTGGACAAATCACCAATCCACAGATCATTTATTAGGAAAGTTATGTGCACCAGAACAAACTACTGCTTTCAGCTGCAACAAGAACCCCTCAAGGGTGAGAGGGTATTGTCTGTGACACTTAAGAAGTGAGACTTGTGCCTGTTCATATAAGATGGCTGCAGAGACCCTGATACTGAACAGGAACTCAAGGAAATGGTGCTGGTAGCAGATAGAAAAAAGAGGAAGTTACCTGTCATAATCAGTGTAACAGAGATCTGTAACTATTTAAACAAAGTTTGGAGAGAGAGTTTCCAAGATAAAACAGTCACCCCAAAAGAGGATAAACATGGATTTCCAGTGGGAAGACTTCCATCTCAAAAGCACTGAGGAACTCGGCACTTTGCAGCAGCAGTACGTGGGCAACAAGAGCATATCATCTCTCCATCCACTGACAGACAGGTTTCCACCAAAGAATAGTTCTGCTGTGGCCAAGCGTAAAGCTGTGGTGTGATCCAAATGCTGTTTTGCAAAAGGTAAATTAATGTCATTAGCCCTTGGGATAATGCCTGGCAGCTCAGAGGGCCAGTGAACAATGATATAAGCCTTTCAAGACTTGGGCAAGAGAGACCAAAAAGCAGAAGTCAGAAACATATCTGAAACCTACTTCAGAATGGCTATGGACACTGCAAGAATTAAGTTTTTGTTTCACTTTTGTCAAAGATGATGAAAAAGATGTGGAATTCAACACCACCAATGGTGGGATGGAAAAGAGTAATTTTCTGCCTGGGACTTGCCAAATAAGAGGAAACTGCAATATACTGGTCTTCTCCCAAGGGCCAGATGGAAAGGACTGGCATCCAGCCAGCCAGTCCCAGGAGCAGGTCAGATCCCACATGAACAGCAGGAAGGTGTCCAACTGCTCTGTTCCAGAGCACTGCAGCACTCTGCTGATGTTGTCAACCTCTCCAACGTCTTACCTTCCTGAAGGTAAGATCATGAGACAAAGTTCCTGTTAGGAAAAGAGGATACGCAGAGGACCAAAGATGGCAAGGCTGACAAGACACACAAGTTCAGGGTCGTGTTGCTTAGATACACGTACCTGGGTACTTATTTTGCCCTTACACTGCTGAGATTTATATTGCTTTTGAACATCTGGTTCTGCTCCTGACTGCAATATGATGAAATAAAAGCTGAGAACAATAGATGATGCTACAATTTTTAAAAGATTCAAGTAGTTAAGTTATATCCTGTCATAAACTTAATGACATCTAAACACAGTTGATGTCAGTAATTTTCCTAATTATTTCATAAAGTTCTCATGTTCTGCTGTGCGTAGCTTTTCAGAAGTAAGGCCTGAGTTACTGCACACACACATGCAGTGACTCTTTGATGACTACACATACACACAGAGCAATCCCCATCAACAGGAATGACACAATTTGCTGGCTTGAAGGAATCTTTAGACCTGAACAGGTTGAACTGAGGATGAACAGAACTAAATGTTGTGCTGGGAAGTGAAGTTCTCGGGTCAAAGCTGTAGACTCAGCTGTGGCTTGCATACCCACTGGGGACCCATTTCACACAAAGGCACAGACCAGAAGGTATTACAAACAAAACAGGAGGCAAGCAACACAAATCTGAAGCTTGGACTTTAGCCATTCACCAATCACAATTAACAGCTCGTTAAATTTAACTTTTCACCACATAGCTTGGATACAGCACATCAGTTTCTGCATAGATTGAATTCCTTCAGATTTCTGATCTTTAGTTCAAATTCCTATTATTCCAGGCATAGGAGATGTAGTCATCCTGTTTTAAAGTTACTTTCAGAAGGAGAATTTGCTGTTTTTCCACTGGGCAACTCAGCGTTCAGCAAAGTATTTACTGCCTTCAGGATTCCCAGGTTCAGCCCATGGTTTAGAGGGGGGGCAAGATGAGCGCAGGATACAAGGATGGCCCCACTTTCTTCAATCCCTTCGGATTGTGAGATGAATCAAAGACACAGGATTGAAGCAAGAATATTTATCACTGGGTACACCCTCCCTGTTATCATCTTTTATTAAGTATAGGAGCATTCAGCCGCTTCTCCTTAATGACTTCCCAGATCCTTCACCAGCTGCGGGCACTGCCAGCTGCAGGAGCCGGAGAGCCGTTGAAATCCGCACGCTGTCTCGCAGGCCGGAGGCCGCCGGTCTCCGGGCGGGTTCCCGCGGCGGGGTCTCTCCATCTGGCTGCGCCTCTCTGACAGAACCGCGCTCCGCTCCCACCGCTCCGGGATGAGGGGAAGCTTCTCCCGCTCCACCCCGGCGCCCGAAATTGACCGTTGGGTAAACCCGCCGAGCCCCGCTCGCCGCAGCCCCGCTCCCCCCCCCCCCCCCCCCGAGGGGCGCCCGGCCGGGCGGGCGGCACAGGGCCGAGGCCCGGCCCCTCCCCACTCCCCTGCGGGAGCGCGGCCGCTCCTGGGCGGCCTGGATTCCCCTCCCCGCCCGTGGGGGGCGGCGGCTGTTCCCACGCCGCGGAGGCGCTCGAGCCCGCTGCGGCGGGGCCTGAGGAAGGGGGGGGGTGTGTGTGTGTGTGTGGGGGGGGGGTGGGGGTGTGTGGGGTGTGTGTGTGTGGGGGGGGGGGGGGGGGTGGGGGTGTGTGGGGTGTGTGTGTGTGGGGGGGGGGGGGGGGGTGGGGGGGAGGTGGGGGTGTGTGGGGGGGTGTGGGGGTGTGTGTCTCGTGAGCGGCCGCGGGGCCCGCACGCGCTGTACTCACCCTCTCCCATCCGCACCGCGCCCGTCACGCGGCCGCGGAGGGGCCGCAGCGGCCCGCGCCATGGCTCTCCCGTCACGTGCCGCGGCCAGACCAATAGGCGGCGAGCGGCTCGGCCCCGCCCCGGCGGGCGGGGGTGGCTGCGGGCGGCGGCGGGGCGCGATCGCAGTCGCGGCGGAGACAAAGCGGGGCCGGGAGGGGGGGGGGGGGGCGGCGGCGGCGGCGATCGGGGGGGGGGGGCGCGACCCGCTGACGGGGGCGGCGGCCGCGGCGGGCTCCCCGCGCCTGGCGGTGGTTCTGCTGGCGGGGGCGGCGCGGGGGGGGGGGGGAGACCTCGAGGCGCGCGGGGCTGCCCGACGCCCGCGAGGCGCTGGCCGGGCCGGGCCGCCGCCGCCATGGCCCTGGGCAATTACAGCAGCCTGAACCGGGCCCAGCTCACCTTCGAGTACCTGCACACGAACTCGTGAGTACCGGGCAGGGCTGCGGCGGGGCGGGGCCGCGGCCCGAGCCCCCCGGGGGGCGAAGCTGCCCCCCCCCCCCCCATTGCCGCCGACCCGCACCGCTCCCGGCGGCCGCGCAGGGCTGACGCTGTCCTGTGGGCGGGCCGGTGGTTTATAGGGAATAACGGTGCGTGGAGCGGACAGGGCTCGGGGCGGGGGGGGGGGTGCGTCACGGGTGGAGGCGGGTGTAACCTCTAAGTCAGCCCTACTCTTCCGGCGGCACCTCTCTGGAGAAGCGTGCCTGCAGGGCTCTCGTTCCTCCACAGCACCTCGTTTCATTTGTGCCCAAATATTTTGTGCGGGTATATTCAAGCGGGAATGTGATACTCTTCTTCCGATAAGCTTTTTGAAGCTGCTGTGGCTTTTACGTGTCATAGATTGACCTGGGTTCATCTAGGATAGAGTTAGCTTTCACAGGAAGCTGGAAGGGGACACAGCTAGGACAGCTAACCCGATTTAGCCGACGGGATATTTGATAACATATGACGTCATGCTCAGTGTATAAACCGGGGGAGCTGCCCAGAGGGAGGAAGGATTGTGGCTCAGGAATGGGCTGGGCAATGGGTTCCTGCATTATACATCACTCCCTTTGTATATTCTTTTACTAGTATTACTGTTATTATTTCTTCTCTCCTTGTGTTGTCCTATTAAACTGCCCTTATCTCAAACCATGAGTTTTTACCTTTTTCTTCGGATTCTCCTCCCCATCCCATGGCGGAGGGAGGAGTGAGCGAGCAACCGCATGGTGCTTCGTTACCAGCTGGACCTAAACCATGACAGTGATGAATCCCCCAAAATCTGAGAAGAGGCAAAGTTCTTGTTTAAGATGGGTTCCTTCTGAGTGCACATCTAGAAAATGGGAAGTGCCACCAGGAAAAGGTGCTTAGCAGGGTTAAGCACCCATCTGAGACCTGCCTACTGCACATAAGCCTAGTAGGGCCACATACAGAAGAGTTTAAAGAGCTTGTTCTGGCTGAACTGCCCTGGCAGAACAGTGTGAACTTCACTTGGCATTTCTTCAATTTGATCAGCTGGTCACCGGCATAAGATGATCTTCTAGTGTTTTCTGGAAGAGTTTACTCTTACTGTTACCATCAATAAAAGAAAAAATGAAGCGCAGGTTTATCTTTTCACTTTCTCTTTTCAATGTGTGAAGAACTGCAGTGGTCTGCAGCAGTCTAAAGACTTCTGATGCATGGAAATATGGCCAACTTGATCTTAAAGTAGATCTGGCTGGTTTTGTTGATAACGCAAGATGCATTTTGCAAGAGCAGCTAAGAGGAATCTCCCATATGCCAAGAACGTTATGATCCATTCCTTTTCAGGATCAGGAAAGTAAGGGATTTTGCACTGGAGAAGAAACCTAGTAGCAGTCTGGTGCTGCTGGCGGTAGCAGGCCTTTGGTCCGTGTCTGTGGCTTTGCTCTCTGGCTTGGCTGGTTGCAGTTTCTTACGGAGTGAACAGTCTGGTGCCTGAAGATGATGGACAGTGCTGAGTCATGCTGCTTGTACTGTCGCTAATTTGTGAAATTCTCAAGTCCAGATGCAGAAAACTAATGATGTTTTTACAGATTATAAGACCACATGGCAGAACTCTGTCAAGAGCTTGCGTTTGCCTGCAGAACATCAGAACTCTGGCCGTCTTCATAAGAAGATAATGTCTGTGCTGCAGAAAAGGCTGATACGTTGTTGCTGCCCTGAAGTATTAAATATTAAAGCTACTTCATATTGCCACCATACTTTCTGTTTTGCTTACGCTGCTGGTCTACTTCTGGTGTGATACATATCTGCAATGCATGACTGCATTACAAAATTGTTAGGAATTGGAAGCCAATGTGTATGAATAAGCCGAAGCCAGGGCTTTTCATCCATCGTGAGTAAAGAGCCTTTTGAGATTTTGGGGATCAGCGCATAAGCCAAATATTTCCCTAAGAGCGGGAATGGAAACAGTGGAAGTCATTTTTAAAAGCAAAAAAAAATCCCAACACCTAGAACCAACCCAAGAACAGCATAGGGCTTTTGATAATGGAGACTGTTTTGGACTATTGTCTCTTGCTGAGGAAAACCATACCATCTCAGACAAATTTAATTTCAGTGCTAAAGATGTTCTCACAGTCATTGAAGTAGAAGTTCTTTAAATTGCAAGTAAAATCAGCTATCTAGCTGTTGAGGTGCAGAAAGAAACCATGACTTATTTTTTTCTCCTATTTTAAGACCTTTAGGAAAGGTTTTAGTATGTTTAACGCAGAGTACTCAATCTGAAGTGCTTTACAGAAGCCAGTTTATCTAGTCCCTGAACTTGAGGACTTGCAGCAGATCTTCTTAATAGGTTCTTAATGCTTCCATGTCTGATGGCAAACTTCATATCATATACCTGAATCACTTCAGTTGCAGTATTTTTTTTTTTAAATAAAAATACCACTGTGCTTTTCCAAGTGCTTTCCTTGATGAGTAGTTGAGTGGGGACAGACTTCTTGGTAGGGCCTGGAGCAATAGGACAAGAGGCAATGGTTTTAAACTACAAGAGGGTAGATTCAGACTAGATATAAGGAAGAAGTTTTTTATGATGAGGGTGGTGAGACACTGGCACAGATTGCTGAGAGAGGTGGTAGATGCCCCATCTCTGGAAACTTTTAAAGTCAAGTTGGATGGGGCTCTGAGCAACCTGATTTCATTGAAGGTGTCCCTGCTTATTGCAGTGGGGTGTGAACTAGAATGGACCTTTAAAGGTCCTTTCCAACATATTCTATGTAAAAGTTCTTTTAGATCCTAGAATGAAAATCACTGTGTCTAAGCACATGAAAATTACCTGTGCATTGTTTTTAGGACTTCCCAGAGCCACCTGATTGCCTTCACATTGGTTTTCCTCAAAAAGTAAATGCTGCTACTTTAAGATACTTCCAAAGCCATTCACTGAGATGATCACAAAACCACACCTGAGCCCAATCAAATTGGTTTTGCATATTTCGAATATTTGTAATGCAAAATTGAAGGAGTTTGTTAAAAATTGAACAGCTGGAATTCTTTTCTAACAGTAGGTAGGATTTAACTTGTGATTGAACTTGAGGGTTTTTTTCTGTAACTAGAATTGTCCCGTTGAATACAGCTGGAGTAGAAGGTCACTCAAATAGAAAGACTTCAAAATGACCAAATGGTGGACTTGAGGAATACTAGTAGTAACATACCAACAACATTTGCCCACCTTGCAAGCTCTCTCATTTCTTCTTGCTCATATTTTTTTGTTCTGGCCTGAAACAGAGTGCAATACTGAGGGGATAGCTCCTGTTCCTGATGCAGGTGTCAAACTAACATTTTTCCAGATGTGGCCTCCCTCTGAACAAAAATGAAGTCTTATGTCTTTCACTAGTCATTAGGTACTTTAGTAATTAGTCACCTGCATAGGTGACTAGACAGGCTCAGGGGTCTAACTGGGTTCAAACAGGGATGATCCTGTAAGAACCGCTCAGAAAATAAGCTTTTCTTCCCTTGGGATGTTACTCCAAATGGTTGGTTGTAAAGGTGTTTTAAATCATCCATGTTCTATAGAGTTGTCTGACTTGAGTTTTTGTAACCCAAATTTCAGTAAATTGGCAGCATTGGACTTCCCTCTTCTGTTGCTTGTCAAGCCTGCACTCCTGCATGGAGCTGTCTCAAATGAAAGTTGGAATTTGTAGGAAGATCCAAGCCATTCTGCTTCTGCCAAGATGAGTTGTCGCTGAGACTACAGATTTTGATAATACTTCCCCCCCTTCCGTGTGTCATTTCATCAGTTGCATGACCAATAATATTTGTGTTTCAAGTGCTCTGACTGATGGAAGTTACGGTTGCCTCTCATGATGTCCATCTAGCTCATGCTTAAGTGTTTCCAGGTTATGTGCAAGCTCTGATAGACTCCATTTTGCCAACAGCTTGCTTTGTCTTTTAAATTTATGTTGCAAATAAAATAATCCCAAGTTTTTGTGGGGAGGTGGAGGGAAAATTGTCACCAGTTGATAATGGTGAATGTTAAGTATTTCAGGCACTTTTGATGGTAAGGCAAGACCATGGCTTTTGTTAAAGCTGAGTTCATTGACTCAGGCCAAAGCACTTTATGTGACTTTAATTAGATATTGACAAGGTAAGTGTAAGTGTTGAGTTTAATACACAGAATAGAAGATGTTTATATTGTATATAAATTTTTGTTAGTAATAAATAGCTGTAGGAGATTTCACTTGCTTGTAGCAAGGTTTTACTTTGCTCGTGTTAGCACAAGAGGTTCAAGTTTTGGTAGATGCTCAGGTTGAGTATGGTGTCAGACTATGTGGAAATCATGTTTTCACTTGCTTCTCTTACCATGTACAGCTACATTTTTGGCTATTTTGTTCCAGAATATTTATTTGGAAATCCCTATTTGTATCTTATTTGCATCTTTCCTTAGTTTGAAACATTGTTAAAATGTAGAGTAAAAGCCACTAACGAAGCATAGTCACTAGTGCTAAAGCGTTCACTTGCTTGTGGCTTTTTCCTGACATGGGTTACTTCCCAAATAAAGTTCCGGGATGTTGATTTGTGGAGCTGAATAAGTGCTCGTAAACTCAAGGGAGCCCTTGAAATCTGTACACAGGAAGTCCTGCTCAAAGGAAAGACTACCAGGTTTTGAGCTTCTGTGGAATCTTTCTGATTGGGAAGACAGTCTTCAAAACACTGTTCCCTTCTGTCTCTTGTCTCTGCGTGGGCAAGTGGGAGCTTGCAGAGATGAAAAATCTCCATTCTCCTTGTTCTAGTGATAACTTGGAAAGCTGATGTGTTTTACCTCTGACTGGAGCTGCATTGATGGGTTAGGTGTCATGACATTGAAGATGGATATGAAATGCAATTTTGTGATTATTATTATTATGGACGGCTATAGATTTTATGTGTGGGAAGTACCTATATATCCTTTGAAAGCTGAAAATATGAATAAGTAAAACTTTCTGTTTGGTCACCTCTTGGCCTTTTTGTGTAGTAGTGAAAGCAAGTTCTATGTGAAGAGGTTTCAGGCAGACTGAAAGATGCTGAAAAAAACCATTTCTGAGCACTGTCTCTTCATTGAGCATCCTAGAGGAGTAACAAATTCCAGCAACTGTTTTTCTAGGTCTTGTAGCAGCTGTTAATATTGGAGTCGATGTGGCTCATCTACATTTGAAATAATTGTTAGATTTTAAAGATAGGTCACCAAGTTGGGCATTCAGTGGAGATATTACATTAATGTTGTCAGACAATGCATTTTAATGATTTTATTAGCTCATTAAGGTTTTTTCACAATATATCTTCTTTCAAGGTTGAGGCACATAACTAATGGCTTTCAAAAAGGTGCTGCTTATAAAAGGTGGCATTTAAGAGGCTGGAAACTAAACACGGCTTTTCAGCTGCGCTGAAGTGGCACCTATCTAGAAGATTTTAGCATTGAATTTGAAGCTGGTGTGGTATAGGGGTGGCAGAAGACTGTCTTTCTCTGGATTAGGAGCAGTTGCAGCTATTGGAAGTCTCCCAGGATCTGGAAGCTTCTTCCTATCAGAAATAACTTCTGCAAAGTGAATATGTGCATGGGGGAGATGGACCTTATGCATAATCCTCATCTGTCCATGTTTTACATATTGTGTTTAGTTGCCACAAAGAGACCTGTCAACATAGTGAATAATTAAGGATTTATATGAATTGTCAACTGGTTCATAGTCTGGTTCATCAGGTCAATAATTTTCTTTGTTGTGTCTGTTTACTATGCGGTGTTTTTATAGACCACAGTAAGAAGCAGTTTATTGTATCAGACACTCCATGGGGCAGCCTGTCTGCTGTGTGTCTGCCTCTTGTAGACAGTGAAACACTCATTTCTAGTCTGCTGTCAGTGGCAGACATTAGTATTGTAGACATACAATAAGATTTATTTAATATGTAGATGAGATTCTTGTTTATTTAAAGGTCTCTCTTAAGTGTCAGTGTAACTCTGCTGATTCTGTGTTTTGTTGCAGAACTACCCATGAGTTTTTGTTTGGTGCCCTTGCAGAACTTGTAGATAATGCCAGGTATGTACCTGAGACTGCCAAATTCCCAAGGCAAATTTGGTTAAGATTTAATTAGCCTGTCTATTTGTTGATCTTGAGCAATTTTCACTTCTAGTAGACTTTATGAAAAATACAAAATAGAAGATTTTGCTGTAGTTTAGTATATTTCCATTGGTCCTCTTACACTGCCACATGTACCTCATTTAAAAAAAAAAAAAAAAAAAAAAAAAAAAAAGAAAGGTATTATTCCTGGAAAGGTAAGCTTGAATGAATCATAGAACAACTCAGATTGGAAGAGAAATTATTAGAAGACATGAGATAGCTATAAGGAAAAAAGAAGTCTGCCTTTTTGTTGAAATTATTGGAACTGGACCTCTTAAGACACTTAGATAATCATTGACTCTTAGTATCAAGCATGGTGATAGGATGAAAATGAAATCAGAAGTGGCATGCTGAAAAATAGAGCAAGAACAGTTAGACACTTTAGAGGAGACTTTTCTCATGTTTGCTTTAGGGAATCCAGGCTACAGCTGTGTCCTAAACCTTTGTGTACTTACCTCTTGAGCTTTACAGAATATTCTGATGTGGCACTATGGAAGTATTTTGAGATCGTTTTCTACCAAGTGTGAATTGTCACACTATGCAGTTTGTAATGTAAAGAGCTGAAACTGGAATAATTTTATGTAGGGAATCAGCCGTGTGTATGTGCTCACTGTTGCTGTTTTCACTTTTGCTACAACATAGTTAAATGTAGTAGCTTTGAGATTAACAGGTGTCTTTGTCTTCAACCTCTTGGTTCCTATTCTGGCAAAAGAGAGGTCGGCCTTCTGGGAAAGGGTACCTTTTAGCTGTACTTGGCTGGAGATAAAAAGGCAAGACAAAGTGACTTTGGCATTTGGAAAGTGAGATTTTATTACAGCACTACAGCACTACAACTGCGCTCTTCTGATTAGCAAACCAAGGGTATGTGATGTTCTACATGAAAAAATAATTAAAAATTGTTCTTGAGAAGAGGACAGTAGTGCTGTATATGCTGCTTTTTCAGATACAGAGGAGGATGCACAGTGTATGAAGGGCTTTACGTAAATGATCTTGTAATGACAGTTTCCTGTGACAAACTTGAATATATTTGGATGGAGTTTTATGTGGACTTACTGAATTTCTTATAGGCAGCTTGACAGAAAAAATGTAGGTATTGTTTGTTTCTTACAGGAGGGGAGCTCAGAAGTGTGTGCTTATTTGAATCCCTCCTCCACTTTAATATGACTTTTGTTAAAAAGCCAGTGATACTGTAACTAAGCTTAGTTGTGTGGCAGCAGTGTCTTGTGCTGGAGTTTGGGTTCAAGTAGGTAGGCAAAAAGTAGAACAATGTGTCTTTTAACTATTTTGTTAGTGCTGACTCTGGGGCCTTTGTGGACTTTCATCTGTGCAGCCAATTAATTTTGGAAATTATTGCACCTGCCTGGATTTTAGCTTAATTTCTACTTGACATTTGAATACTGATTGTGTTTTCATTGCTTTGTAGAGATGCAGATGCCACAAGAATAGACATTTATACTGGTAAGTCACTCCTGCTGCTTCCGTGCATGTCAGCAGTTAAGTCAGTAGTTAACGTGGATTTAGGTTGCAAATGTGTGTTATGCCTGGTAGAATAAGAGTGAGGGTGTTTATGCCCAATGCTGTGTTCAGTTTTGGGCCGCTCACTACAAGAAAGGCATTGAGGTGCTGGAGCATGTCCAAAGAAGAGCAATGAAGCTGGTGAAAGGTCTAGAGAGCAAGTCTTATGAGTGGCTGCTGAGGGAACTGGGATTGTTTAGTCTGGAGAAGAGGCCGAAGGGAGACCTTACCACTCTCTACAACTACCTGAGGAGAGGTTGTAGCAAGGTAGGTGTTGGTCTCTTTTCTCAAGTAACAAGTGTTAGGATGAGAGGAAATGGCCTCATGTTGTGCCAGGTGAGGTTTAGTTTGGATATTAGGAAAAATTTATTCACTGAAGGGGGTTATCAAACATTGGGACATGCCGCCCAGGGAAGTGGTTGAGTCACTATCTACATGTATTTAAGACATGTAGATGTGGTGCCTAGGGACATGGTTGAGTTGTGGACTTGGCAGTGTTAGGTTTATGGTTGTACTCGATCCTAAGGGTCTTTTACAACCTAAATAATTCTATGATTCTACTGCTTGTCTTATGCCCCAGTGCCTGTCGTCTTTCAAAAAGTAGTACCTTTACAAATAACTTGGGCAAGCACTTAGATCAGCCTTTGGCTGAGGTCAGGTAAAGTGAGTAGCTGTTTATGCTGCATGCATAAGAAACCTGCTTTTACAATATACTCTTGTAGCATATATTTACATACAGTTTAAAGTGCAGAAGTTCTTAGCCATTCTGTGACAAAAAGCCGGTGCTCTCTCTTACAGCTTAGCTGTACTGGGGTTGTGAAAGTCCTTTTTGTTGTGTTACTTCTGTTGTGAACACTGATTCCATTTTATGGAACTTCTAACTTTTGCTCGTGGGAGTAGTGAATAACTCTTCTCTTGTAGAGCGACGGGAAGACCTACGAGGTGGATTCATGCTGTGTTTTTTGGATGATGGAACGGGAATGGATTCAAGTAAGTGACAGGAAGTTACACTTGCATTTTCGATCTGAGGTTTCGTGTTATGGCTTAAGCTGAATTAACAGCTTGGTTCTGTTGAAAGGGGCATGTTCCATGCCTGGATATGTGTTCCTACCTCTGCACTGCCTCTTTTGCACTGTATCATATACCAAACTGTTTACCTTTTCAGTTGCAGAAAACTAATCTTATCAAAGGAAAATTGTTTTGCTTCTTTATAGAGTTGAGTCAGCCTGGCCTGTGGTTTTCCAGTACACTGAAGTTGACCTTGGGGCTGGAGGGAGAGTAGTGTAGCTAGCCAGAAGAAGAAACAAGCACAAGCTTTGATGGGCATAAGCCTTTTCGCCATTAGAGGCTGCCAAGCAGTTAGTGTATCTCAGCTTTAATAAAAAACTGTGCCATGCCAGAAATTGGAAAGCTTAGTTTGGACGCATTTTGCAGTTGTTTCACCGTTGGCACTGTGATTGAGATCAATACTTGACAGTATGAAATCTTAAGAGTGTGAGAGGAATGTAACAGATGTAATTCTGCGTTGTCATAAGAATTGATGTAAATCCATGTTGGATCTAGCAGGAGAAAAGCCTTCTTGCTTTGCTTTAGCATCAGTGAACAGCACTGTCATCCTACATCACCCTGTGTCTTGAAGATGGGTAAATCCTCCTGTGAGGAGCTCTCTACTCAGGAGAAAAGTTAGGCTAAATTGGAAGGTTTTGTAGAAAGTGGGAGATGGGTAAATATGCATCAATTAACATATTTGTTCTGATCCCTCAGAACTTTAAAATCCTATTGTGATACTGTTGTGGTTTAACTCCAGTTAGCAACTAAGCACCACACAGCCACTAAGCACCACACAGCTACTCAGTCCTCCAGTGGGATGAGGGAGAGAATTGGAAGGGTAAAAGTAAGAACACTCATGGGTTGAGATAATGACAGTTTAATAGGGAAAGAAAAATTTGTGCATACAAGCAAAGCAAAATCAGGAATTCATTCACTGCTTCCCATTGGCAGGCAGGTGTGCAGCCATCTGCAGGAAAGCAGGGCTGGCTCCATCATATGTAACGGTGACTTGGGAAGACAAATGCCATCACGCTGAATGTCCCCCCTTCCTCCTTCTTCCCCCCAGTTTTATTGCTGAGCGTGATGTCCTGTGGTCTGGAATATCCCTGGGCTCAGTGGGGGTCAGCCATCCCAGCCTCGTGCCCTCCCAGCTCCTTGTGCACCCCCAGCCTACTCGCTGGTGGGGTGGGGTGAGGAGCAGAAGGGGCCTTGACGCTGTGTAAGCACTGCTCAGCAGTAACGAAAACATCCCTGTGTTACCAACTGTTTTCAACACAAAACTAAAACATGGCCCCATGCAAGCTACTATGAAAAAATTTAACTCTAGCCCAGCCAAAACCAGTACAGATATGAAGCATTTAGTTCTGTTTATTAATGCTTATAAAAATACAATAACATCTTTGATATGCAGATTTGTGACCTGCATGAAGGAATTTAGTTTGAACCCTAGATAGCTTGTGTATTCTCTGGAATACAATTAAGGATGCTAAACAGGTCTTCTGAGAGTACTTTTCTGTCACCAATGGAATTGAAGGAAGCAGTTAAGCCCCAACTGTAAAACAAGTTTAGAGACTTAACTGTGGTCTTCTCACAAGCCTTTGGATCAGGGAGAAACACAGCCTTTTCTGCATGTCTTGAAAGCTACATGTTTGTCTCTGGATCAAGAGTAGGTGTCAAATGTCAGTTCTAATGCTTCAGAGTCTAATATCAGCTTTTATGCTGTTGTTGCTCCCCTATTGCTGATTTTATGACAAAGTGGGATTCAAGTATTGGCTATGTATTAAGTTGCTTCTTTTGTCTGATCTTTCTGCTAAATCTTGAAGGATTTTATCCTGATTTTGGTAGTCTGAGATACTCTGTAAAGGAGATTGGCAGATACTGTGGGTTGTAATGATATTTCACAGTACTATACATCATTTACAGCAAATACCATATAATTTATGTCCTTTGACTGTCTTGATGTCGAAGTGAGGTTCATTCTGTGTCTGAAAAAAGTGTTGTTTTTTGTTTTAATTTTAAATAGGCTGTGAAGTTATCTTTGGCCCTTTCCAGGACATTGCTTTTCAGAATGTAAAATTGATATGCCAACTTTGTTTAGCACTTTCAAAAAAGCCCTTCTTAATTTTCAGTGGTTAGAGACATACTGTTTCGATGCAGAGTCTAGCTCTAGCGATCACGTCTTCATAGCTTCAATGCTGGATGGTCAGAGTAATCTTGATATGCATTTGACAGTCACTTGACCAAGAGCAGCCAGGTAGAAACTCCATCTGCTGCACTGGTTGCCTGTCAACGCAAGGCAGAAGTGGGTGGGGAAGAGTCTGTTACTCTGACTCCCAACATATGCCTCTCTGTTTCTGTTCCTGGCTGTAAGGGTCTGAGTTTTAATTTCTTATAATGCAGATCTACCAGTTTGAAAGATGATTTTAGGAGATGTCAGCAGAAAACCTTTTATTGAACTTTTCTGCCTTCTTATGTTGAAAATAGCATCAACATCCATACAGATTCAACAGAAATCATAGAGCTTGGGAGAGTTTTATTTTTCCACATGATAATTCTAATTAAGGATTATTTTTATGGTACATAAAGCTGACATGTTAAGAAGAAGACCTACATGACTTGCCATAGTGTTGTTGGGGCTCACACTAGCATGTGATTTAGCATGACTAGATTTAGCACCCTGTCCCATCATGTCTTGAAAACTCCAGCAATGAGGGCTCCACCATATCCCCGGGGAGGTTGTTCCAATAATTGATTATTCTCACTCTAAAATATTTCTTTCTTATACTGAGATGAAACCTTACCCAGTGCAATTTGTACCAGTTGCCCATTATCTTTTCCATGTGGCTCGTTGTGAAGCTAGAGCCTTTCTCCTCTTAGCTGTAGCTGCCCTTTAAGCACTGGAATACTGTGATGAGATTCCCCCTGAGCCCTCTCTTCTCCAGGAAGAGGAGACCTAGCTAATTCCATCTTTTCTCATAGGGCAGATTCCCCAGCCCTTTGATCACCTTCTCTTTTGAACCCTGTCCAGTCTGTCTGTGTGTTTCTTGAATTGAGGAGACCAGAACTGGACACGGATGTGGCCTGGCAAGCACTGAGTAGAGTGGGATGATAGCATCTCTCTCTCTCTCTGTAGGAATGCCCCTGTGGATGCAGCCCAGGATCCCCTTTGCCTTTGTTGCTGCAGCAGTGCACTGCTGACTCATCTTCAGCTTGTCCACCAGGACCCCCTTTCAGCAAGATTGCTCAGCCACACAGATCCCTGCCTGTACTGAGCTCTTTGGTTATTTCATCCCAGGTGCAGGACCTTGCCCTTCCCTTGAACTTCATACACTTCTTGCTTGACCACTCTTCCAACCTGTCCAGGTCTCTCTCTAAGATGGCTCTCCCTTCTGATGTGTCCAGCTCACCATCAGCAAACCCGGGGAGGGTGCTTTCACTCCCATCATCCAGATCTCTTACGAAGATGTTGAACAGTGTGTGGCACAGCGTTGATCCCTGGGGGACCCCACTTGTGACAGGCTGCCAACCAGCGTAAAAGCCATTGATGATCACCCTCTGAGCATGACCTGTGAGCCAGTTCCCTACCCATCTTGCATACTACCTATCCAGTCTGTGTCTTGCCAGTTTGTCCAGGAGAAGGTTGTAGGAATGAGTGTCCAATGCTTTGCTAAAGCCCAGCTAAACAACATCCACTGCTCTCCCCATGTTGACAGAAAGTGCTGCCTTGTTGTAGAAGGTGACTAGATCGCTCAGGTGTGAGTTACCTGCGGTAGATCCATGCTGGTTTATCCAAACCACCTGCTTCATTTTAAGAAGACTAGTTCCATTGCTTTCCCAGGGATTGAAGTAAATATATTAGTTCTTGCTCTTTAAACTGTATTTGTGAAGTTTGGAAGCTCAAAAGAGCTTTTATTTTACTGGATGCAGTTTAAGTACTAATGTCTTGGTTACTTTATTAGATCCTGTAGTTTTGAAATACTGTTTATCCAAAGCTCACAGTGTTGAGAAATTATGTTTAAATGTAACTGAGATTCTAGCACTTATTTTAAAGTGTGTGTATACACTCTTACGTGTAGGCAGAGACACTTGGGTAACCACTCTCAGGGGAGTGGTCTACATATTTCTCAGTGGAAAATGTCTCTTCAACCTTGTAGCACATTGATGATTCCTCTCAAGTTAACAGATTTTTGAAATAAATCACAGTAACATATATCAAACTGATTTGTCAGTCACTAGCTGTGGTCAGCCATTTTCCTCAGATGAGTGGGTGTCTTGTGTTTGTTACAGTGGCAGAAGACCTCAGAGCTTCTCCCCTGTTCCTCTGTTCCAAGGAAAGCTTGACTGGAAGTAATCTTGATTTAGGCTGATTTCCCCCAGGTAGTAAATTAGATACTCTGGCTCTGGGATATTTTTTGAGGATGCTGTTGAGTCTACTGCAAGTACTCTACCTAATGTGAATATAGCAGATGAATTTATGGAGAAGGCAGGAAGAATAATTTTCTGTGTCCAGATTGGGACCTTTAGTGTATTCTCAGCTGGAGAACTTGAAAATATGAGAGGATTCTCCTCAAAGGGTAAGGCCAGGTCTGACTTCAGTGGCTGCCTTGTGACCCATAGCAGGGGAGAGGGGAGGTATGGCTTGTGACCCATAGTGTGGGGGGAGCAGGGAGGTTTGGCTCATGACCCATAGCGGGGGAGCAGGCAGCTGCCTGCAGGGATGTCGGTGGTGCGTTGTGTGTCAGCAGGCGTGTGTGCTGTAACTGTCTGTCATTCAGGAGGATGCTCTGTTGCTGTCCTGGAGGACCAGCAGTCAGGAACTAAACAGCTCTTTCCCCCTGTTCTTCATCCCAGGTGTCTGATATTTCTTATTAGACAACTTTTTATCTGTGCCCTTGATTCCTTTTCTTGGGCTCTGAAGATCAATCTGCCGTCTTGAGTGAATTCCTTCAGATTGTTTTTTCATCTGTTTGGATCACATTACCCTGCTTTTTGTTGCCAGGGAGTTTGTTTTTTTTTTAAATCCAGTAACTCTGAGACACAACAAAACGAAAACAGTGTGACTAAAATAGCCTGAAGTGAAACTCCCTTTGGAGCCTTAATTCAAAAAAGCTGGAAGAAAAATCATTTGTACCTTGATTCTTGGGAGGTGGTAAAGATTAAATCTTTCCCAAAGACAGCAAGCCTGCAGCAGAGAGAGATGCTTCCTTGCTCCCGAGTAGTCCCCTCTGCTTGTCATTATCTTCGCCCCTCTGCCCAGAAGGAAGAATCTTTATAGGGTGGTGTTGGACATCCAGCATTGAATAACAAACCATATGCTTACCTTTTCTGAGAGAGGAAATGCTTCAGACAATTACTCTTTACTCTTTTTAGGCTTGTCAAAGTTTTCTTAAAAACAGATGTTGATACAACATTTTGTGTAGCAAAAGCATTCCAGTAGCCCCTTTTCTGACCAGTCTTTAAAACTAACACAGTGATAGTAATAATAGTAGTATCATAATACTCATCAGTATCCTTACGCACATCTCAAATATGAGATAATCTAATGTTTTCTTTGTTTGACTAAAAAATACTGTAGTAGGCTGAAGGAAAGGAAGATGTACTCTCAACCAGTCAAAAGTTGGTTTTGAAATCTCTGTGGAGCTCCATTATGGACATACTGAATTGAGGCAATGAGGTCCTTGCACAGTTGTTCTGTATTTTCACCTTGTAATTGAGGCTTTAAATCTGAATGTCATTTGAATGGAAAATGGCATTCTGACACCCAGCTCAGTGATTTCGTGTTAGACCAATGGTATTAGTACTAAACATCTTGCTGTAAAAGCTCACTGGCAGTACTACCGGACCTGGGTAAGTCTCCCACATGCTTAAATCCAGCTTGTCCCGTAGGCTCAGCCTCTGCTTAGCTGGCTGGTGGGGTGAGTGTTGTCCCATGCTCCCTCACAGCTTGTGTACGCATTTGAGGGCTGTAATTGTTGTTAGCCTTCCTGTTAATGCACTTCGTGTTCCTTGTCTCTGGAATTGCATTACATTTCTCTCAGTAAATTCTATGGAGAAATGATTACTGTCTCTTGGGGGAAGGGAGAGGAATTGTTCTGTCCTATGGATGATGTTAAAAGACTTTATCCCTTGAACAATAGAAAAGCTTGAACTAAAAATGACAGACCCTCTCAGCTGTAAAGCCATCACGTCCTTTCATTTTGTCCTGTGCTAATAAAATACTCTGTTAATTGCTGTGGTAGTTGCTAGTAGTGCCTTTTCACCCACAGCTGTTCTGCTGTTGTTAGTCCAGCAATCTGCTGCAAAAATGAGCTTTTGTATTACTAGTGCATTATTTGATCATAGTGTTCCATTCAACACCATGAAGAAAAAGTAATGTTTATCCTGAATTCAAGACCTTTTTCATAGTACTGACTTATGCTCTGGTGCCAGTGGTTTCAAGTCTGTGGTGTCAGCAGTACAGCAGAGCTGCAGCATCCCAGGATATGTTTTGGTTTATTTTCAGGTTGATAACTGTGGTGGACACAACAGATAATCTTGTGGACATTTTTTTGTAAAAAGAAGTGTCTTTATGCAGTTCAGATGGGCACTGGGCTAGTCTGAAACTTTAAATTCTTTTTGTCAGCATAGTGGCATATGTACACAGCTTCGGATAATGTAAATGCCATCAAGCGATGTGTATCTTACAGGACTGTATGGTAGAGCCTCAGGGTGAGGCTTTGGCTTAGGCTTCTGGCCTCTTCCGTGCTATAGTCTTTCTCTGCTACTTACAGTGGTGAATAAGTTTATCTAAAAGATGTGTATGTATGTGTCTGTATATTAAAATAAACTTTTTTTGTTTCCTGTCTCTCATTCCAGATGAAGCTGCCAGTGTTATTCAGTTTGGCAAATCAGCCAAACGATCACCTGAGTCAACTCAAATTGGACAGTATGGGAACGGCTTGAAATCGTAGGTATAACAAAAGGCAGCCTCCTGAGATTATGGCGGTTAGAGTTGAGAATGTAAATTTTTTTTTTGCTTGGAGGTGTATATCTTTTTTTCCCATGAGAAAAAAAAACAAACAAACAAACAAAAAACCCCAGATGAAATCTAAATAAAGATGCCATGGTTTGGTAGACAGGAGCTCTATGAACATCTGTACTTCTTCAGTGGCAGAGAAGTCTGTCCAAAGCTGTTGACAGTGTTTTGCCATTATGTGTGTGTGATGCAGGTGATACAGATCAGAGCTGGGGAGAAAAAAAAAATGAAAGAGCAGGAAACAAAACCTTAATATGTCTGTGGCAGACAGATAGGAAAATCGAAGCAAAATAGTGTTGCAGCCTTTCACTAGGAAAGTGATCTGCTTCAAGTCAGATGGACTTAAACCTTTTCTTTTTTTATTAAATCAAACATGCATTGAGAACGAGGGGAATGATGGAAGGAATGAGAGGAGTGTAATTAAGTGGCAGAGAAATAGAAGTAGGAAGGAATTCTTACTGGTTGGAGGGGATTTGCTGGCAAAGAGAAGCGTGTTTGCTGTGGTGAACTAATGTCTGGGAAAGTTAGAGGGCTTCTATGGCTTACTCTGATCGGCTGTTCTGCTTTATGGTGTTCCATGTGGCTTGATTATTTATATGCATCCTACTGGGGAAATCTGTGGGACTCTTATAATCTGGGGGGAAAGAAAAAAAAGGGATGTAAGGGACCTTGAGATACTGTTCATACAGCTGCAGTGCAGGACAGATTCCAAATCTTGCCTATGCACTTCAGGGCAGATTTCTGTCCTATTCTTAACCTTGAGCAAGAGGCATACTATATTACAGCTAAGAAATGCAGACTGAAGCCTAAGCATGCAAAAGGTAGGCTTTGGTATTTTGTTAAGCCAATCTAAAGAGAACGGAAGTGACAGAACACTAATCCTTCTTTTGATGCCACGTTAATTTTTCTCTGTTAAGGTCTTTTTGGACAAGTTGGGTAATAGGGGAAAAGAGAAGATGGGGAAGGCACTAATAGGGGTAGGATAGTGGGGAGGAAGATAGGGCTGTCCCTTTTTGTGACAACTAGCTGCTAAGTTGCATTAGCTGAAGTGTCAGTGAGTCTTTTGAATTAGACATTAGGAAATAAATTGTCTGTCTCCCAGAAACTTGTCTGCTGTTACTCATTCTGTGCACAGCAAAATGAAGTGTGCATTTGCATTCTCACCTACATTTCTGCTTGTATATTTGAAGGTTATTGTCACATCTCACTTTAGTAATCTTTTTTAGATTTTTAAAAAAATGCTTTTTTAAAAAAAACTTTCTAGATTGTATGAGCCTGGAAAGCAGCACTGTACTTTGCACCTTTTAACTGTAACTGGTGTTAAATGTTTTGAAACGTTATGAAAATGTCCAGATTGAGATACCTTTTGAAAGTAATGAGATGCTTAGAGAGAAATGGTGGTTATTGTTTAAGCCTTTCTTCTGCCTTACCTGGTATTGGCATCTCATAATTGAACATAATGGGAAGAAAACTCAGTAATGCGGTCTGTTTTCTAGAAAGTGTTGTGCATCAGGTGTAACGTGCAACCTGAAATGTGTCTCCAGGGGTTCCATGCGGATTGGGAAGGATTTTATCCTGTTCACAAAGAAAGATGACACCATGACTTGCCTCCTCCTGTCACGGACGTTCCATGAGGAAGAAGGCATTGATGAGGTTTGCATGTACTTTGTTGTAATGAACTAATCTGGTGAATGCTGTCTCATCTGAACTTCCCTAGCTCTCACACGAGGAGTCTATGTCAGTGTTGATTGCCACTCTGGTTGCATCAGTGTATGGTTTTCTCTTGGTGATACACTTGTAGGGCTTCTGCAAAGTCATCAAAGATTTTTTTTCCTTTTGGTTTTAATTCTGTTTGAGAGGTCTCTCCAAACTACAGCAAGTTTGAAGGGCTTGTTTTGGTCCCTTAAAGTTGCTTACACTGAGTTCAGGACATGCCCAGACTTCTTGCATTTTCCTTGTCCCACAAAATTTGAGATGTATTTAAATTTATTGCTTTGTTTTGATTTTCTTTAGAGAACTAAAGGTATGATTGAAGTTGCTACTCACAGGCCGTAAGCTCCAGCCATGTCTCTTCTTTGGATCTTTTAATTTTTTAATAAAAAAATCAGTGTGGTTCTATCTATTGAAGACTTATATATCTTAATAGACAATTCAGGCATTGTTGTTTCGTTTCCAGACTCTTAACATGAAAGTATTTTTTTGCTCAAGCACAAGTATTTCCAGGCAAGGCCGATAATGAAGGGTTTTAAATTTGCACTGGGATAGTATCTAAGAAAGCTTTTTCCATTGTGATAGTGAAGGGAGCTCTACAAAGAACCTGTTGAGGGGAGCAGTGCTTGCTAGTAGCCAGCTGATGGCTGAAGCAAATTGGGAACAGTGATGTAGTTTCTAAAGTGGCTCTGGAGCCAGAAATTTTGGCTTGATCTCAATTCTAAA
This sequence comes from Tyto alba, assembly GCF_018691265.1. NCBI lineage: Eukaryota > Metazoa > Chordata > Aves > Strigiformes > Tytonidae > Tyto > Tyto alba. The sequence goes on from NW_024881320.1 coordinate 17,120,950, forward strand.
GTGAGAATGGGATTCACTGTCCTTGATAGGCAGCTGCAGTCTATAATTCTGTGTTTTTGTTCTAAACGACAAAACACCAATAACCTTGCTAGAATCCTATAAAAACAATAGAGTGAGATCAGGATGGGAAGGATATTTGAGTTCAAGAGAGAAGTTAAGTACAGAGGTTGGCATTTTTAAAGAAGCAAAGTTTGGGTGTTTTTTTAGTATTATGAAAGTTGTTACAAGTAGTAGAGAAAAGACATTGAGCGTGTGAGTAGCCAGTATCATACATGTTACTTGGGAATGGTTCAGTCTAAGACTGGGTGTTGTAGGAAGGCAACTCAGAGGCTGGCAAAGAGGGGTCCTTGAGCATTTGACTGATGTGCAAATCACTGAAAAGCTAGGAAGGGCTCTTGCAGTGACTTAGCAGGCTGTTGGAAGGGGTAAATTGCTCGGCCATGATCTGCAGGAGGGGCTGACTGGCGTGGGTAAGCCTGAGTCCCTCTTAGTATGATGCAATTTGCAGGTCATAGTTCCTCTGCCCACCTGGAACGCACAAAGCCAGGAGCCTATGAGTGACAACATGGAGAAGTTTGCTATTGAGACAGAGCTAATTTACAAGTATTCCCCTTTCAAATCAGAACAAGAAGTGATGGAGCAGTTTAATAAGATCTGTGGTGAGAAAGGTATGTACGGACAGTGCTGGTCACAGGCAAGGTATTTGGGGTTTGGCTGGGATTCACCTGATCAACTTGTTATTTGCTCAGGCACCTTGGTGATCATCTTTAACCTCAAACTAATGGATAATGGAGAGCCAGAGCTGGATATAACTTCTGACCTGCGAGACATTCAGATGGCAGAAACACCTCCAGAGGGAACGTAAGTGTGATGTGTGTTACAGGCACCCGGGCTCTGATCAAATTATGTGTAGGGTTTGGCTATATACTTTGTATATGTGTTTTTTAAAAACTTCTCTTCCTGTAGTGAATTGGAGAAAGTAGAAGATGTTTCGTTTGTTCTTTATTAGTTTTGAGTTCACATGTGTAAATGGCCCGTGGGCGTTACGGTTGTATGTTTGGTGTGAATGCCTGCATTGGCTTGTCTCAGCTTAGTCAAAGCAGCAAACTCAATGCCCTTCTGTAGGCACCTTAAAACAAAGGAACTCTAAGCTATAGGTTTAATTTTCTACAGTCTTCGAAGATGTTTTTGTCAGAATGACAACCAGTTGTATGTCTCTGCTGCTCTCAAACTGATGTTCAATTTTATCATTAAATGAACCCTGGAAAAATGCAAAGTGCCACACAGGTCAGCCTCCACAAGTGAATGTTACGTGTGGGTGGAGGAGGGGTGTATCACCACATCTTTCTGGGAGCAGGAGCATCTCATGGACTTCCCTGCAGAGGAGGAAGGATGTGCTCAGAGGACCCTGTTCAGGGCGAGCTGAGTGTGAGTTGTTCACTTGTAGCATGAAAAGGAAAAACTGAGCTGAACTGAGCCAAATGCTTGATTAATCCCAGAGCTCCATGGGAACACCTAATAAGTTTTACTTTTTTTTTTTTATGAGATTACATACTTCTTCCCTCAAGTGCTTGAATTTCCCATAGAAATACAGTAAAAACACTAAAACTAGCAATTTCTGTATGTATTAGCTTGATGCTATTGAGTACACAGGTACAGCAAACTCCTTGGGGACCTTCAGGGGTCTAATATGCTTCTCAGTTCCTTTAATGCCTGCAGGTGAGCTTTCAGAATTGCCACTGATCACAGGAAGGGGGGCTTCTTCCTCCTGACCTTGTGGTACCCATTTCTGTGTGTGATCAGTGCAGTTTTTGTTGGAGCATACTCCTGACTAACCGAATGGTAAGAGAACGCATTAGCAAGTGGGGCACACACTTAATGTTAAATGGTCCAGTTCATAGATTTGACCTTTATTATCCAGCTGCATTCAAAAATTCCTTTTCAAGCTACAGTGATATGTGCATTAGTGTTTTGTAATAGTATTTAAAATGTATAGCTCAATAGAAAATCTCTGTAGCAGACATAGGTGAAAAAATTTAACTTTTTAAATTTTTACACTTCATGTAGCTGCATGGTAATTAAAATAGTAAGGCCTTTTCTTTTACCTAGCTTTATTGCTGAAGGATGTCTCTTTGGCATGTTTTGAAGTAGATTGCTATGAGCTGAGATAATAACAGTTACAGTTGCATGAGGTGTGAATCCTGCCATAGGTGCTTAAAATACATCAGGGGTAGTGCAGAGCAGTCTGGGGAGGTGCTTCTGTTGGTCACTTGGCTCCTAGGTAGCAGTTTATTGGGAAATGAGAATCTTACAAGTTTTGTCCATGGAGAAACTTGTTCATTTGGTTTGGATAGAGGAGGAGGCTCTGTGACAGCAGTATGTCATGACTCTTCTTAATTGGAGGGGTATGAAGGGGAAAAAACTGTGAAGGAAATAGGAATCAGAATGCAGACTGACAGAGACTCCAAGATGAGCACTCTGACAAAGAGATAGTGATTACTCAGCATGTGAATCGATGGATTCATCTTTGGGCTACATGGACCAGACTGGGAGAATGTCTGCTGTTAGTCCTACAAGGAAATGCTGAGTAAAGTCTGTGTAAACATCCCTCTCTTGCAGAAAGCCTGAGCGCCGCTCCTTCCGTGCCTATGCTGCTGTGCTTTATATTGATCCCAGAATGAGGATCTTCATAAATGGACACAAAGTACAAACCAAACGGCTTTCATGCTGCCTGTACAAGCCAAGGTAAGTGTTGGACCCAAAGTCTGCAGACGTGTGGGAATTTTTGGAGTTGCCTTACAGAAAAGGTTTAGCATTTTGCTCTCCAGGTGTATCCTGTGTAATTCCAAACAGATGGTAAGAGAATGGGATGTAGTATTGACATCATGGGAAAAGAGGTAGATAGTGGAAAACCTAATGCCTTTGAAAATGGCATGAGCAATTTGTGTAATTTGGCTTCCTTTCAGAGCAGATGGAAAAATGAAGATACTGGTTGTTCAAAATGTCATATCCATAAAAATCTGTTTGGTAACACTTTTTTTTTTTTTTTTAAATAGGACAAGAAAATACGTATGGTGGGTGTTAGGTCTATTACTGAAAAGAAACTAAGCTGAGCACTTTGAAACAGTTGCTTTGAAAATTAACTTTTATATGTAGCTAATCTAGGTTTGAGTAGAGATTGGGAAATGCTTTTCCATATCTTCCTTTTAAATTCCCTTAAACAAAAACTTGAAAGTGAGCTGAGATGTGCTGCCAGTTGGCTTAACAGTGATTGGAAAAGGTTATGGAGGATGGAAGGGGAAAGAAAAACATGTATGTAAGCCTGCTTCAGGCAACAGTGTTCTGTCCCTGGGAGCACACAGGCTGCATTCTAGACACCTTAACATGATTTGTCTTAATAAAATAGCAGTAATCTTATAGAGTTTTTGCAGATTAATATAGCATTTTGGATTGCAGTAGTGTTTCAACAGTGTGGGCTCACTATCAACCCATCAAGTGCTTTCACTAGCCACGATCCAATGTCATGCCATTGATTGCTGCCCTAATAGCCTGGCCAGTTTTCCACTTATAATATGGTCTGTCTGACAGGCTTGTACTTACTCAGCTTCTTAAATAAAAATGTGTGAAACTTTCAGTGGTCTCCCTTTGTTGACCAAGCCAGTCATTTCATTGTGGAAGGCAGTCGGTAGGCGCAGCTTGACTTGCTGCTGTAAATCCTGATTTGCTGGGTAGAGAATCTCTGAATTTCTGACTACGTTTTACTTGCATGTGAATGCCATGTGCTGCTTCCTCTTGCGCTGCAGTCCAACAAAAGTACTATGGGGAAAAAGCAGAGAAGGGCACAGGTTTTCTCATCAAAGACTTGCTAGACTCAAAGGCAGGATGCCATTGTTATAGGATGGTGCTAGCATTTTCATGGTAACGAGGACCGAGTCACCCCAGGTGTTTATCTGCCTCAGTAGCTTCTTTTACAAGGGGTCAGTAGTCGATGCCTGGGGAGGGATATGAGAATTTTGTTCTATACCATAGAAATGTTTCCTGTGGAAAAGAGGCTGTGTTTTTTAGGCAATTTAGACAGCAGCTCTTCTAGGTCCCTATCACCATTTCTGTGTCTGTTTTTCATTGTTTTGGGGGAATAGTTGCAGCTGTAGAAGGGGAAATGAAAATTGTAACTGCTCAGCAATGGTAATTCATGACCGAGGAACGATCTGGCATGGAGGGCAGGAATGCTCAACCACAGAATGGGTTACACTGCCTGATGAGATAAGAAATGCTGCCACATTGTGTCATAACAGTGGTGTAATGCCGAGTGCTCAGGGGCCAGTTGTGGTAAATGCAGCTGCTGCTGGGGGATGAACCCAATGAGGGGCTAAGGCGTCCAATGCTGATGCTCACAGGATCAATGCTGGTGCAGATGTATCTAACAAATCTGCCTGTACTGTATTTTTGCAGACTCCTTGTAGATCTGCTTATGGTAAAAAATTCACTAACACTGTAAAGACATTTACATTTAAAATCCCCACTCCTGCAGCAGATTAGTAAAGTCTGTGCAAACAAGGCCTTCCTGTAGAGCACAGTGTAGATCTTCTTGGGCTTGGGGCAATTATCATAGCCTTACCAGATCTCTCTGGAGAGTGTCCAGACTGCTTCCTTCTGGTCTCAGACTCCTGATGCCAAGTTTGGGCTCCAGAAGCAACGTGACCATTGGGACAAGCCATTGAAGCCTTCACTGTGGGTTCTGAGAGCCAGTGCAGCTCTTGGGGTAGGTGCTCACACTGTGCCCTGGACAGGTGGTGGAAACTCAGTCTTTTACCTTCAGACACCTGAGCAGAGCTTAGTCTGCCCTGGGTGGCTCTTTCCCAAGGAAAAAACAGTAAATCAGTCCATTCTGAGAGTGAAGTTACTCTGCTTTTACAGCTATAGGTGATTTTTTTTTTTTTCTCCCTTAACCTGCTGAAAAGAGTTGCTTATGTGCTCGATTTTTCTTTTGGAGTTGGAGCCAGAGCTCATGCGTCACTATTTAGCTATTGGGCTTTGAGTTCTCTGCAGGTTAGTACTACTCCCCTGTACTTGTACAGGGACTCCACTTTGTCTAGGGGCACATGGAGAAGTGTACCACCATTAAGATTTCCCTTTAGAGGACAGCTGATGCATCAGCAATGGTCAACTCTTTACTATAGCTGTTTTTTGCAGAGCTTCAGTAGCCTAGGCCAGGTAACTGTTGAACTTTCCTGGTCCAGCAAAGGGATAGGTAACAGGCAGTGAAGGTTCCCCTGTCATACAGCCCAAGTAGGTGGTACATAATTAAGGGTACCAAGGTGGTACATACTTAAGGGCTCTTTGATAGTCTTTGAGGAAGTGTCATGAAGATGTCACCTGACGGTGAGCTGGCAAATGACTCCTGATTGCTGCCTTTTTACATAATTCTTGGTGAACTTTAGGCCAGGTGTCTTTCTGCTTGAAGTGATGTTTTCATGCCTTATGCTGGATATCGGTAGGTTACAGCCCTCAGCTTGTCTCTCTGCCACCTGGTCTGCTTTCAAGATCTGCTCAGGAGGATTGCCCTCAGGAGGTGGTGGCTCCCCTCCTACTGTAGGGCTGTAAGTCAGATTGCCTCCATCTCTGAAGGAAAAGCTTGCATGTGGCTTGTCTGCAGGTTAATGTGTTGCTGTTAGAGAACAAAGAATGTAAATCCATCATGGGCTTTAGGGTATTTAAGTGCCTTTACTGTTCTTTGTGGGGAATAACAGCTTGCCTCCTGAGCATGGCACTTATTTTCCTTTTGTCATCAGCTTTTCTGGGAGCCATGTCTCTGTGGATGGAGGCTTCTCTATGCCTTTTTGGAGCCTGTAACATCCCCGTAGCAAGGGCAGGCTGGTTTTGTGCAGATCCTTTGCCACTTTTTGCAGGTATGATACCACAGTACCAGCTTCCCTGGGAATGGCTTCTGTCTCCCAAAGGATTGCTTCCATCCATTCCCTCCCACAGTAACTGTTTGAGCTTGTTTAGCAGCACAGGCTGTGCAGGCAGAAGTAGCCAGGACATATGCAAGGGTGTCCCTTCATGCAGGCACTCCAAGGCACTTGTAACAAACATCCTGAAGCTGCGTGTGTTTTACTGTTGTGTCCTGCACACTTCTTGTATGTCTGGCCTGTTTCTGTACGTCTTTGCTAGATATGCTGTTCCAGACCACTTAAATAGTGGCTTTCTTGACTGTGACTGAAGTCATTTGGTGTTGGAAAAGAAAGTGAAACAGGATGGTCAGCACGACGTTGGCTCATGGTGCCTGTCTGGGACACCCTGCAATTTCTCGCACTGCACCCTGTTGCAAAGGAGTGCTGTCCTGCCTCATGAGCTGGGTGTGCTGAGATAATTCAGCTGCACCCTGTTGTTTTTTTTTTTTTTATCTCAGGAAAGTCAGGTGGGATGTGGATGAGGTAATTTAGTTACACCAACACATTGAAAGCAGTCTGGTTTTCAGAATGTGTTCTCTTTCTCGGCCCCGGGTAGCTTTAATTGCCCTTAAGTAGATTTGAGGAGATGGTGCCACCATAAACCTGACTCTGCATCTCCTAACATGGTTACTGGGTGATTTCAGGAAGAGGTAGCACCTGCTTTTTCCTCAGTGGGGAGATCCTTGTGAATAGAGGAGAATTAGTTAAGTAAATGCAGAAATGTGTTTAAGTGTACTGTGCTTGTGGTGTGAGTTTTCTGGATTTGGAAACGGGTTTTCTGTTGATCAGACTATTTCTGACATCAGTATTGATATCCATGTGTGCTCACCCACAGAAATGTACCTAAATGAAATTTTTCATCTGTGCAAGGTGATTTCTTATGGATCCTGATGGATTATCTGCCATTTGGGGGGATCTTGTCTCTCACTGGGATCTAAATGTGGCTCCTCCTACATTAATAAATCGGTCAATCAAGTCTTATGTCCTTCTGTGTTTCTGCCTCTCTGTAAAAACAGCATTTTTAGTGGCTTTTGCTTTGGCTAAATGCTGGAGAGGTTTGGTTTGTTTTTTTTTTTTTTCATAAAAAGTTGTATGGGATGGGAATTTCTTCTTGATACATCCAAAACCTCGTTGTCTTAAGGCAGTTTGTGTTGCTTTTGGCTCTGATCATCCTTCTTGGTGTCATCTCCTCTTCCCCAATTACATGCCTTTTCACAGAGATGATGCATACTCACAAGCTTCTGCCTTTTATACACGCCTGCCTCTTTCATTCTGCAGTAGTCAATCAGATTGTGATCTGCATTTGGCATGTTATGATACAGGGAAGATGAAACAAGCCACTGCAACTCAAGCACAATTTCCAAAGATGTGAGTCAGATGTGTAGCATGCAGAAATGTCCTGAAACTTCAGAGCTGAAACTTTAAGCTCTGTTCAAGCTCATTCTCTGCAGAGAGTAGCTCTGCCACTTACAGGCTTTCAGGTAGCCCTGCATGGAGATGGGTACTGTCAGACTGTAGCTGTGGACAGCTGCTTGCAGGAGAAAGGAAGGGTTATTTATCTGTAATGGGAGGTTTTTGAGAAGCCTTCCGTATATATTCACTCTTTCTTTCTGCTTCTGAATAAGTTATTCCTCTAAACCTTGGGATTTCCTCCAGGAATATGGATATATTTCTACCCCAATGGCTAATACAGAAGGGGGGTGTTGTTGTTGCAGCTACTACTAAAGCATCTCTAACTTAAAAATTTTTTGCCTAACTGCATCCAAAAATGCCCAGTTCCTGATATGTAAACCTCCTTCTCCATTTACTGAATCTGTTGAGTAGAGTAGCATGTGGAGATCTTATTCTTTCATACAGTGATGAAATCTTGGTATGACCTTACTGCTGAGTTTGCTGATTAATAAGTTTTGATCATCACAGGATGTACAAATATACTTCAAATCGTTTCAAGACCCGTGCAGAACAAGAGGTGAAGAAAGCAGAGCACATGGCAAGGATAGGTGAGTCTTTGAGGTATGCATGCATTCTGATTTTGCTGTAGCGAAGAAAAGGAGTGAAAGAGGCTGCCTTGCTGGATATGACCTGAAATTGCTTGCTTATGTGATCATTATGGTTGCTCAGGAAGTTAGTTATTACAGCAACTAAGCATGACCCAGACTGACTTCCATGCAATGGAAGAAATGTACATTGTTTCCTAAGACCACTTCCTCTGGGGAATACCTACAGAATAACCCTTGGAGTCACAGCTGTCTGCCCTTGCTCCATCTGAAGCCTGGCTAAGGTGTTGCCCTGTTACCCCACAGTTCTGCTCTCACCTTTTGCACATCATCAGCTTTTGGTTCTGTTTGCCTTCTGCTCCTTCCCTGTTGAGGCAGTTGTTCAAAAAATAAATTTTTATTCTGTCACTTGATGTAAAATGATTGGTCTGGATATACAAAGGAGTCCTGGTTTGTTTCTTAGGGTTTTTTTCCCTTCATGATATACCTTTTGTCCATCTACTTTTCCCTTCCTGTTATGTCCTGTAGTCCTCAAGAAAAGCCCAATTTGACATTATAAAAATTGAATAAGCATATAAATGTGGCATATAACTTAATTAAATTTGCACAGATTTAACACACAAAGCAGTCTCCCTAACCCCTGATGGGGAAATGCTGTAGTTAAGGAGGAATCTTGGAAGTTGTAAGACATGTTGATCTCTATCTTCTAATCATTTCATAAATCAACTTTATAAATCAATCAGAGGTATGTGTCCTTTCTCCCTGTGTAAGAGCTGCCCTAGGCATGTGTGTATATGTGTGTGCAGATCAATACAGAAGTGATGGTGCCACATTCAGCCTGTGAAGAGTCATTAAGGACAATGTGATTTTGACTTTGCCCAAAGCAAAGCAGCAAAATTAAATTGTGTAAATTTCTGTGTTCCCCGTTCCTTCTTTATGAAGTACAACCTAACAAGATAGACTTGAAACTATATAGTATAAGCAGACTTTATCCTGTGCCTCAAGCCTCATGAATTAATTTATTTTTTAGATTGAGTCTTATAGCCAAAGCAGGTGTTCAGCACACACTTCCAATGCCTTTCAAGAAGGAGCAAATAGTATAATTTAGAGAGGTTCCTTTCTTGTAGCAGTCCATGAGGCTTTCATGATGTTTAAAAGATGAGCTTTAGTGTCCTGACACTGAAAAATACTGCCATTCGGTGTCCCAATGCTAAGAACAAATACCATTGGCATGGAAATGTAAACTCATTTTCATCACCAAAGCTCTGGTGGTGAAGCGGGTGATGAGCAAAGAGCTTTGAACCTGGGGGTGAAAACTCACAGCAGACCTCAGACTGTTTTCTCCAAGATTTAATCATGTGAAGCCTCCAGGACTAAAACATGCTTGTTGCATTAATCTCGGCTTCAGTGGGACAGATCTCATTTATTTTCTTCTACAAAAATGAATTTAATCTGTAACAACTGAGTTCTTTTTTTCTGCTGTTGATAGAAAAGATGAACTTCTTATCATCTCCAGCATATGTTTTCTCTTGAGGATGCACACTGATCTTAGGAGGGCTCTTTACCAGGGAATGATTTGCAGTTTTCTCTTTCAAAACTAGGGGTGCATTGTGTGAAATGGTGGGTCTCAGCTGAGCTAACTGCAGTTCCAGTATGCTGTGGCTGCCTGCTAGAGATGTGTTGGAATCCATCACACTGTAGAACTCTACTGAGGGATTGATGAGTCTCTGCAGGTAGCATATGAGCTTTTTGAACCAAAACTTATGATAACTGAAAAATAGCTATAGAGGAGGAAGGAAATTTTGTTTAAAAAAAGAAAAATTAAAAAAGACGTACGGGCAGCTCCGACTGTTGGTGTTAACGGCTTTGGCATATCTAAAGAGTCATGGCTCAGGAGTGAAGATTTACATATATTTAAGATGAGGAAAAGGAACTCTTCATTCCCTGGGAATTGACTTCCTGACACATACAATAAGCATCCAGATCCCTAAACGAGTAAATGCACCCAGGAAAGAAGTACTGTTCTTGAGCAAGGTAACTGTGAGAGACCATCAGCTGCTTTCTGTATATTTCTGAACCAGCACTGAATACTGCAGTATTGTCATTGCCTGGTTTCAGGAAATCATCTCAGAAAGTTTGAAAAGCAAACAAACAGAAAGGGTGAGGAGTTACGTGGATGTCCAGTACTGAAAGTCATTAACAGCTGTGTTCTGCACTGGGTATTAGTCTGGAGTATTTTAGTGTGTCCAGTGATTCGCTTGGCAGTACCATGGGTATGCCATGCCTATTGTCCCCTGGGAGGATGTGAATATGGATTCTAGCTGCTGTATGCTCATTTTCCTGCCTAGGGGGATGCATTTTTGCCCATTAGGGCCTCAACCCTCAGACTTGTAACTGAGTCATTCCCTGTCAGCCATACCTTCTCATTTGTCATTGCATTAGTGGATCAGGTTTGACCTGTGCCCTTATGGGTTACTGCTATGTTCTTCCCCCCAGGTACAGTTGCATTTAGCTCACCAGCTTCTACCATAGAAGCTTTCAGTTAAATGGACCAAGCATTTTAATCAGTCTCCAAACTCCTGTGTTTTCACATTTACCCAAGCTGTCTTGATGAAGTCAGTTGCACAGTGCAGTTCTGCTGTAACTTGCTTGGTAAGATGCAGTGAACCTCAGTGTGCTTCTGTGGGAATTACTGGAACAAAACTCAAATGTAACACTACATAGAAGGGAATTATGTACATTTCTGCAAGTAATGCTGACCGTGGCACTGAGGACGGTGGATACTGGTTATCAAACACTGGCTACAGTATGTGGATTCCTTCTGGCTGGCAACTGAGCGCTGCTTTTTGGACAGGTGCTTGCTAATCTCTAGGAGCCAGTGGCTATTCTGCCATCTTCTTGCTTACCTCATCCTCCATTAATCTTGGGCAAGATTGTTCCTCCACTGTTGTGTTTCCTTGTTTTGGGTGTCTCACAGCCACAGTGAGCCACAGTAAGTCAGTTCCTTATCCACTGAGTGCTCCATCCATCACATCCATGTCTCTCCAATTTAGAGATGAGGATGCCATGTGAGACAGTGTCAGATGCTTTGCACAAGCTCAGATAGATGATGCCAGTTGCTCTTCCCTTATCCATTAACTCTGTAACTCCATCGTAGAAGGCCACCAAATTTTTCAGGCACAATTTACCCCTAGTGAAGCCATGTTGGCTGTCACTAATCGCTTCCTGATTTTCCATGTGCCCTAGCATAGTTTCCAGGAGGATCCGCTCCATGATCTTGCTGGGCACAGAGGTGACACTGACTGGCCTGTGGTTCCCCAGGTCTTAATTTTTTCCCTTTTTAATAATGGAGTTATGTTTCCCATTTTCTAGTCAGTGGGAACTTGCCATGACTTCTCAGATGTGATGGATAGTGGCACAGATCGTGACACAAATCATGTCTGTGGCTGCCAGCACAAGCCAGTCTTCTAACCTGTGCTTTATTGTTTCTTCTAGTCATCTTGCATGTAAACATTTCTGTTTTGTACTTTATTTATACCAGTCTATTTCTGTTAGAAATGTCTACACTTCACAAACACTGCAGTACCACTCCATCCTCTTTCAAAAATGCCCATGCTTGGAAGCTCGGGAGCATTGTGGCAAGGTCAGTGCTGCATCCACAGCACATGTGCCTGAGTTGGGTGCTTACAGGTGGCAGCTGCAGCTCCAACTTTCCCTGCCTAAGGAGGGCTTTACTTGCCAGTCCACATTTACCCCTGTGGACCTCATAGCCAGTGGGACAGAGGAAGATTAGTTACTCAACGAGTTCTGGTACATCTGTGAGCAGAACAGACCTCTGACCTGAAAGGGAGCATGAGAGGGTTGTAACCAATGTGCTTTTGGATGGAGAGCATGCAGATGCAAGGTACGCAGTGCTAATTTACCAAAGCACCTTGTGTCTCAATTTTAGGAAGGGATCTCCTTGCTGAAAATGAAATTTATTGAATGAATCTTAAGCGATATGAAGGTACATCTATTGCCAGGCAGTCTTGTTGGTAGTATAGGAGAGAAGTGAAAAGGGGAATTTCTTTTAAGTGGTATAATATGCGTGCAAAGATCAGGTGTAGTGGTAAGTTTTCAGAACACTGTGTCCTGTTTTGTGTGTAGTACAGCTTCGACTTTTTCCAGGCAAAATTTAGCAATTGTCAAAGATAAAAGCATTTATGAGACTAGTCCTTTCCCTCCATCTCTGCAAGAAAAATACCTCTTCAAGGTAATTTCAAGGCTCCTTTTCAAGCCTGAACTCAGACTTCCTTTTGTGAGAGCCTTTCTCTGCCTTCACACTTCTGGGCAGAACAGGCAGGGTCACTTGCATCCACTTCCACTTCCTTACTAACTTCCTCATGGATCTTTCCTTTAAACATGCCTTTGCAAATTTTAGCACTGCTATTATGCTGGTGTTGACTGCGACCTCTGAACAAGTTTAAGATGATATGTTGGTGGTGCCCTCTCATATGTAAGGTTTTATTTTGTACCTGTTTGTGTTACCTGCGTACATGTCAGACCAGCAAAGGCTCGTGTCTGGTCTCAGGTGAATGCCTTACGATACGCTGTCTGTACTGAATGGTTGACATCATCCTTTTCCCTGTGTGTTTCAGCGGAGGAGAAGGCTCGTGAGGCAGAGAGTAAAGCCCGTGCCCTTGAGCTGCGCCTCGGAGGGGATCTCACGCGGGAGTCCAGGGTGAGCCTTGTGCTTTGGCAGCACGTCACATTTGAGGCACTGGGGGACAGTTCAGAGCGCTGGCTCTGGGGCAGCGCTGGCCGGTCAGCACCCAGTGGTAGCACCTGGTCACGCAGCTGGCAACTTCAGTTGGCGGTGAGTCGCCAGCGCTGTTCAGGCAGCTCTGTGGTCTCGTCACCACCGGACTTTCTTCAACATCTACATGTGATCTCCAGCCCAAGTGGGAAGCATGCTGACGTTCCCCTGCCCACAATCTCCCCTTTATCCTGAGTGGGAAAGCAGCTCCTGGCCACAAGGCACTTTGTTTGATGTCAGCCTCTGCAGAAGAGGCCAGGGGAGTGCGAGGTATTTGAACAGAAGTGAAATTGGGTGCTTTTTGGCTGTTTCCCCCTGCCCCGCCTGTGCAGCTGGCTCCAAAGCATTTGGGCAGGGGCTTTTGGAGGAGCTGTTTGCTTCTTCCCAGTGGGGCTGTGGCTCTTGACAGGGGCAAGGCTGAGACCCAGCCTGCCGCTGGGTGAGAGGAGGGCTTGTGTGTTTGCCAGGTGAGTCAGCAAGTGACACCAGCTTAAAATCACTGTACTTCCTAGTGGCATCTAATGGAAACAACAGTATCCAAGAACCCTGGCTGTTTCTCTGTGGCTCCATTACCCTCTGATTTCAATTCCCTTAGACATTCAGATACATCTAGACATTTTCTTCCAAACAACTGTGTAGCTGCTTAAACAACCCAGCAGCAAGTGCTGCCCGAAATGTAAAGATGTGTTGATTGTCACTCTGCACTGTTCATGAATTCTTTACATTTAAAACATTTCTGAGGTATCCTTGAAGGGGGAAGAAAATCATAGAAGTGAGTTGATTTAATGAATTTCACAGCAGCAGTTTTACTGTGCGATGCCTGTTTGCAGGTGATGCTACGTCAAGTCCAGAACTCGGCGATAACCATGCGCCGGGAGGCTGATGTCAAGAAAAGGATCAAGGATGCAAAGCAGCGGTGAGTGCAAGGTGGTTCAGAGCTGTGATTTTCTCAAGCTGTTCACTCCATGTGCTCAGATGTCTCTCCTACTTTGCTTCTGTGGTAGAGGGAGCAGTTCAGCACAAAGTTTAAATATCTGTGAGTGTCCTGTATGCCCTGGCTGTTAAACCAAGGGGACTGAGTTTGTTAGTCTGGTTGCTTCTGCTATTCCCTGCTTACTTGCTGCTGATAGACATATTTAGATTTGACTTGTCTTCTGTAGATGTTTCCCTGGTTCTCACATCAGCTGTTTTCACTCTTTCGCTTTTTCATCTGCAGGTAAGATTCAGGAAGGCAAACAAATGTTAGCAAGTTACAGTGAAATGTCTTTTAGAGTTGTAGATGTTTTCTAAAAACTTGATGAGTTCTGTTATAGTCAGTGGTATGAAATCCCAAGACATTGTTCTAACTTACCTCCGGTTGCAGTTCACTTTGCTAATGATATACTCACAGGAATATTTCACTCTTCATGTATAGTTTTTTTGAAAATTTGTCATATGCATTTCATAAATGAAGTCGTAACCAGAAACCAATGCTCTTAAAACAAATGCAGAGTCTGAGAAAGTTAGGGATTTATATATACCAAGTCTTCGTTCCCACCTAGTTGTTTTGCATGCTAGTTTACATGGCTGCTTAGGTCAGATCTATATCAGACTTGTTGCCAGAGATAGATCTAACGCATCTTAAGATGCTATAAATAAAGAAATAAATAGAGCTTTAATTTTAAAGTGCTCAACCTGTGATCTGAAGAATGCAGAAACTCTTGGGAGAAGCCGTTTTCTTCAGCTTCCATGAACAGCTTGTCTTTTAATTATTGGTTTTGATTACATTAGTGCACAAAGTAAAATTTTGTGAATGGTCTTCTGGCCTTCCTGGCAATGGGCAAAATACTTTTGCTTTTTAAAAAGCTGAACAACAAGCAAAGAACTTGGACAATACAAGTTTGTTTGAAAATGGCTTCTTCATGTTCTTTATTGATGAGTTGGAAATGAGATATTCCAAGTTTTCTTCAGCAGTTCTTTCTGCTTGAATCTGAGAAGGTTTGTAGGCCACAAAATGGAAACCAGCTGGTTTGGAAGAATACCTCAACTGTAGAGATGTCAAAAGGTTATCTCTAGTCAGGTTTGAAATATGTGATGACAAGGAAAATATATGTATGTGACAGCTAACCAACAGCAGAGGAAAAGGCCTTTTGTCTAGATTTCTGTACCAACTTGGCCATGTGTTCTTCCAGGCGAGAGCTGCTGGGTGCTCTGCCAGCTCTGTCCAGGCACATGACGTTCCCTGTGTCCCTCCATTCATCACCAGTGATCAGAGACAGTTCAGTGGGTCAGGCTTTTCCATACTTTTGTACTTTATCCAGAAAACAGAAGAAATTCCTGAAAAAATGTGTATATGATATGAAACCTTCTTGATTGAAAGAATTTCTGTAGCCTCTCAGAAAACTGTTGAGTTATAGAGAATGTCTTAGGACAGTTTTCTGCTCTTTCTCTGGTGCTGGCTGCATCAATGAAAGAAATGCTTTCTGGTTTTCAAAGCCTGTGTACAGTCAGGTTATAAATCCAGCAGATAGGGCAGATAATAAAGTCCTGGGCTTTTGGCCCACCCCTTAATTTTAAATGGTTTGGATGATAATTTGTCTTCCTGTCCTCTCTGATAAAAATGAGATGCCCTTCCTGTTTTGTAGGTGAATGCATGTTGTTACTTGAAATTTAAGGGTCTACGTCTGTTTCCAGAAGTTAGAAAAAGAAAATCCCTGTGGTGGGTGTTTTGCCACACCTACTCATGCTCTCAAATCACAGTTGTCCACCTGGATGAGCTGAGACCAAAAGGGTAACATTCTAGCCCAGTTTCTATGCTGGAAATATTCAAAACACCTCTTGGCAAAGGTTTAGGTTTAAAATTACTGAAAGCTGCTGTTCCAGGTATTTTCCTAGTAACTTATTTTATATTCGTCTGTTTTAAAGGAACATGTGTTACAGGGTACCTATACATCTGTGTAGGGAAGAGGATGGCTTTAAACAGAAAATTAACAATCCATTTCAGGGATTTATTTTGAGATGTTTGACCATTAAGATACAATATGTAAGTCTGTCTGTAGATTATTATTGTTAAGTGCTCATGCATGCACAGCTCAAGTTCCTTTAATATCTGATATTAGTAGAGAGTCAACAGATCATTTTAAAGTATTCACTGTCTTCAACTAACCACTTAAGAAGTTAAGTTCCTAATTGAGATAAAACACATACGTGCTAAGAATTTAATGGGAGTGGGGGAGAAATAAGGGAAGTCAGAAATTAGGCGGGTGGGTAGGACAGTGGTATAGACTATGCCTTGCAATAGTTAAAAGTTTGGACCTCACATTTGATGATATCTTCAGCCTGAAACAGGATCCTCATTATGAAAAATCCTCAGCATGGATTTCATGGAAGTTGTGGAAACTACTTAATTACTTAATTTAGTCTGTTAAAGAGCAATAGCTCTGTTTGTGAGGCATGGGGATTTTGTTTGATTTATAACACAGAGAGATCTAAATTTCTTGAGGCTTTCTACATTGCAGTAGATAAAATTCATGATAATCAAAGATTCAGATTCAGAAATCCCTATGTGCTCATAAACATACTTGAGGCAAGCTTTTGTTGAAGTCATCTGCTGCATAGATAAAGCAGAAATTGTGCAAATTGCTATCCTGTCATTTCCAGAAGAAAAAGCTCTGCTTGGGCCGTATATCTTCCAGCTTTTGAACTTAGAGTAATAGCAATGTAAAACTTGTAATTACAAGAACTTTCCCAGAATTGGAATATCAAAACTGTAGTTTTCTATCAAAATCTTAATTTTCATGCTTGATCTAGCATAGAGATCTACATCTGGAAAATACAAACCAAAATAGCATTGGAGAGGACCAGTCTGTACCTAACAATGCTTTCATAAAACTAGTTAACTGTAATTTTTTTTGAACAAGCATATCTGAAGTAAAAGCCAGAATCCATTCCTGAAGAAGAACACATATCCAAATGAGTAACTAAATTATCTGAACAGATACTGTCCAGCCTAAACTGGTGTCTGTAACAAAGTTTTTTATTTAGTTCATGTTTAATTGTCATGCACCTTCAACAAACGCTTCATGTTTTTTAGAAATAACAGACTACAGGACAGGTGTTAGTAAACCCATAATGTTCAATGGTGCTGGATTTCCATACCCTCTGTCTAATGACAGTGAATACTTAGTTCTATTTTCAACATCTCTGAGACTGTTTCATTATCTTACAGGGCACTGAAGGAACCCAAAGAACTAAATTTTATCTTTGGTGTTAATATTGAGCAGCGAGAATTGGATGGCATGTTCATTTATAACTGCAGTCGACTGATAAAGATGTATGAGAAGGTGGGCCCACAGCTGGAGGGTGGCATGTGAGTTCCTGGAGATCTCTCAGCAATCTTTTTGCTTAAGTCTGGCATGTTCCTACATGTAACTTAGGCTGTGCAATAACCTTATTCTGAATTAATCATTCTTCATGAGCGTGAGGCTTACTCATTTTTTCAGCCTTTAGTTTGGATTCTGACAAATAAATTATGTTTAATATTACCAAATATTTCCCCGGTTTCTTGACAGAGACTTCTCTCTACAGAGATTTTGGTTATACCTGCAGCAGTATAAGGCTTTTGTGCTCATTGCTGGCATTTGGGGCTGATGTATACTGGTAGCAATACTGCCTCATTCTAGGAACAGGGAGAATAGGTCTTGAAAAAAAAAAAAAAAGAGATATTTGAGTTCATCTTGCTTTTTGCATACTGGCTCAAGTCTGATTTAGAAAGCTGATAAATTAAAATTAGTACTGCTGCAGGAATGGGTGGGTGATTGAGTGTAACCTGCTATCTTCAATATTGTTTCTCTGAACAATGACCTAGGAGTGACTGTGTGTCCCTCTTCCAGGGCATGTGGTGGAGTGGTAGGCGTGGTGGATGTGCCCTATTTGGTCCTGGAGCCAACCCATAATAAACAAGACTTTGCTGATGCCAAAGAGTATCGACACTTGCTAAAGGCCATGGGAGAACATTTGGCTCAGTATTGGAAGGATGTTGCTATAGGTAATGAAGCTGCACAATTACCAGGGCCTGGAAGAGGAAACTTTGGTGGCTGCAAGGCAGCTAAGGGGGGGGGGAGGGCAGCCAAGAATGCAGGTGCATATTGAGCAGGGGCTTGTTTGTCTTCCAGCCCAGAGAGGCATCATCAAGTTCTGGGATGAATTTGGTTATTTGTCAGCAAACTGGAACCAGCCTCCATCTAGTGAACTGCGCTACAAACGCCGGAGAGCCATGGAGATCCCTACCACAATTCAGTGTGGTGCGTCTGACCAGGCTGTGATTAGGATGCTGGTCCTCCCTGGGGAAGGGGGGGAGGGACTCCTGGCTGCTGTTGGGGAACAGCTAAATGGGTAGGAGATTTGAGATGAGCTTCACTATTGTTATCCCTTTCTAGAGCTTGTCTCCCTCTGTGAGTTGTCTTTGTCTGCACTTGATGGTGCACTTAGACATCTTGGTGTAAGGTTCCTTTCCTGCACGGTTTAAACTGTGATTTCTTCAGGTGCCCTTACAGAACACTCAGATGTGGCCAGTAGCAGTGTAGAGAATAGACTTAAAAATACCATATGAACAGTAACTGCCCAAAGCCTCCCATCCCAATGCTAGAATAAGATCTGAAACTTTCCCGTAGGCACTGAAAAGTGGCCAAGTAATTTGTATCCTGATGCACTGTCCTGCTAATTGATACTTGGTGGGAGCACAGAAGGGAACTTTTACAGTTGGCTTTCAAATTTAATGCAAATTCTCTTCTGTATACCTCTAAACAGGTCTGGCTAAGCCCTTACTAGGGTAAGGGGAATCTCAACATAACCACTTTGTTTCTTAGTAGAGGGATTCCAAACTCTCTTGACCTAATTTTCCCCACAGGACTTAGGGATAAGGATGTTGCAAGGAATGTGAGGCCAGTCTTGTGGAATTATTTTGTTAGGCTCTCATGCCTTGACAGTTTTCTCAGTCCTTTCCAAGTTCCTCCCAAAGAGGAGGGGCTTTCCTGTCATTCTTCTTGTCCTCTGATCTAAGGAAGTTTGTATTTTTGTGGCAAAACTTGATTTTTTTTACAAATTTTTATTTATTATTATTAGCTGTTGGTCTCCTGGTAGGCCAGCAATGCTCTGGAAACCAAATCTGTCTTCTGGTTGATCTAAAATTTACTAGATTATTACAAAGTTGGGTTTTTTTTTTTTTTTTTTTAGTGGATAAGTCTCTGACTTGTTCTGTGTTGATATCAGTAAGAAACAGCCTGACTTCTGAGATGAGCAGTGATTTCAAGACTGGCTCTCCAGTTTGATTTGTATGTGCTGTCGTTTCAGCAGTGAGTGTGAAATCCTCTAGTATTGATTGATCCCAGGCTTCATCAGATTATTGTTATGGATGCCTTGTACAAGATTTGAGGTCTTCCTCCAAGCATTTTGTGAGCACAAAGCAAATGTGTTCAGTGTATCCTGTGGCTGTCTCATTTTGGGTTTTTTTTGGCCCCTAGTCTTATTGTCATTGGATACACTTTGGAAAGTGGTGTGGTCCTTGGGTGTTAAATGGGCTTGAGAATTGCTATGGAAAAAGGTGATTTTGTGGCTCAGGCTGTATATTTCTGACATGCAAAGTATTTGTTGAACAGATATATGTCTGAAGTGGCGGACTCTCCCATTCCAGCTGAGTTCAGTGGAGAAGAACTACCCTGATAGCTGGATATGCTCTATGAACCCTGATCCTGAACAAGACAGGTAAGAATTGATTAATATAAAGAAGTTTCTGCAGTGTGCCTTATCTGCACATGTTTGGTTTTTTTTTCTGGTCATCTGTTCTTTGAGAACAGTTGGAGGGGTAGGCAGTCATTCTGTACCTTTAAGCTGTGCTCACAGTCTATAAAAAAGTAGTGATGATGTATGTGTTTGGAGCTGATGTGTTGGTTGGCATTTGTGCAACGTGCATATTGCAGAATACACCCTCAGCAAGTTTGTAGATGATACCAAACTGGGAGGAGTGGCTGGTATGCCAGAGAGTCATGCATCCACCCAGAGGGACCTGAACAGGCTGGAGAAATGGGGCAACAGGAACCTCATGAGGTTCAACCAGGAGACGTGCAGAGTCCTGCCTCTGGGGAGGAACGGCCCCGGGCGCCCGTGTATGCTATTCCACATAGAGTAGAGAAGGCTCGGGGATATCACGAATGTGTATAAATACCTGAAGGCAGGCTGCAAAGAGGACAGAGCCTGGCTCTTCTCAGTGGTGCCCACTGGCACGACCAGAGTCCATGGGCACAAGCCAGACCACGGGAGGTTCCCTCTGCACATCAAGAAACCCTTTTTCCCTGTGAGGGTGACTGAGCCCTGGCTCAGGTTGCCCAGTGCAGTCTGCATCCTTGAAGATATTCCATGATATGGTCTTGGGCAACCAGTTCCAAGTAGACCTGCCTGAGCAGAGGGTTGGACCAGATGACCTCCAGAGTCCACTCCAACCTCAACCAGTGATTTGGGGAAATGAAGTTCCTTTATGGTTTTTCTGCACTGTCGCTGGAAATAGGATTGTAGCCGTAGTTTATGCATTTTAGTGTTAATGTAGGTAGCATAGGCAGCAATTGAAGAGTAGTCATAAGAGCAGGCTGGGAGCAATATGTGTTCAGTGGGGTCTTTGCAGTTGTCTCTATTGCTACTATATCTCCAACCCATTAGATACGGAAACAGCAGCAACATCTCTGAGTTGCAGTGAGCCCAAGAATGACATTTTGCACACTTGAGGAAGCAACACATCGACTCATTTCCCAGCGGTGTGTTTCACAGTTATAAAATTTAGTCATTTAGTTGAATGAGGAAAATGATTGCTCTGGGCTGCTGCTTCTCTGTGGAGAGAGACACTGATAGAATCTGATTCTTGTCTTTATTGTATAACAAGGGAAGCTGCTCAGCTGTAATTCAGGTGCCCTGGCTCAGTGCTTAAAGACAAAGGGAATGAATCCAGGTGGTAACTTTTAATTGGAATAAAAATTGTAACATCTATGGCTGAAAAGGCTACAAAGAAGTTCTGATGTTGATAGTTGGAAAATGTTGGTTTTCTGGCTTCTTCCTTTTGGCACCTGTCATTGGAAGAATACCAATGCTAACTTCTGTGTTGCTGCATGTATTTGTGCCCTGGTGTGGAACTATGGAGAGTGCGGTTGTGCTGAGCGTGTCCTCTGACTAAACTGCTGGGACAGGGCTGAATCAGCAAACCTGAGAAGAGGCTGCCACACCTCCAGCCCCCCAGGTGGAAGCGGTAGTGAGGCTAGGAATGTGTTGCTGGTAAACAGCGCCGCCCCCCCCCCCCCCCCCCCTGCGTACACATCCAGCCATGCAGATCAACAGGCAGACACACACAGCACTCATGCAAACCGCACCAGCAGCCTCATCCTTTTCCCTCTCAGCTGTTCGGGTTGAAGGACCACTAGTGGAAATACGTCTGTATCTGGCCCCTGGTTCCCATCCCCCTGGTTGCTTACACTGGGATAGATGAGCCCTGAGGCGTGCAGTGCCACAGGGTGAGAGGTGCAGACCTCCTCACATGGACACAGATAACACATGCACACTACAGACCTGCCAGTGTCTCACCTTGGATGTGCTCTCCATCTCATAGAGGATCTGGATCCTTGCTCTTCCCAGGTGCATCCTGCCTAGAGGCACTCACAGCTCTGCCTACACCCCCATACCTGTCTCCAGCAGTTGGGCAGGACGCCCCAGTCCCTCCCGTAGTCAGCTCCTGCAGGCTTGCCCTTAGACACCCCCTCCCCTTGCTCCCAGGCCACCTCCTCATTGGCTTGCTTGGCCCAACGTTTGCTGTGAATCACACATTCACATGCATGCCTGCAGTCACTGCAGCTGGTGACATGCAGGCAGAAAGGTCCCTGTGACTGGTGGTCCCACTCCAGCTGCTGGTACTCAGACCTCCATACATACATGTGCACACAGTATAAAGCCCCTGGCTCAGGAGGATCGTTAGAAATGGAGTTTAGTACAAAGACAAGCATACTGTTATAAATTGAGACCACAATGGATCATAATCCAATTATAATTTTATTAATTATAGCAAGTAGAATATGAGCAAAGACAGCGCTGGACGACAGGGGAGTCTGCGCTCCGCCAACTGCCGTACTGATCAGTTCAAACAGTTCCTTTTTATACATTTTTACATTCGTGGTTGTCTTTGATCAGTACCCCTTCTGCTTGCACAAGTATCTGGTTTGTGTAAGCAATTGCGGTTATCTTGTCTCACGCGGTCATCTTGTCTCACAGGTTATCTTGTCTCACACAAGCGGTGTCTGGCAGCTATTTGCATAAGCAGTTTTTCTGTCTTTTGCCGCCTAACCTTTACATTGAGCTTAACATAAATTTCAATAAACAATACCCTTAGTTCATAGTTTCTTACAATCCCCCCTTTTTCTTTTATCCTATTATTGTTTATTAGATGCTACTTTCATTTTCGTCACTGCAAACAAACCTTTTTCCACAATTCCAACATTTATCATAACACTCTCAAGATAATACCTTACAATTACAATCATAGTTTTCACGTGGCATAACGCATTCACAACAATCTTTTCCACCAGGAAGCTCCTAATAGATCATCCCACCATTCTGAGTCTAACATTGAGGGTGTTTTCAGAGCACCATAGGTAAAACAGCTCTTATTCTATCTGCTATGTGCAGTTGTCGCCTTAATGTTTTTGCCGTGTGTTATTTATTCCTTGCTTTGTTCAGTTAATCCAACATGTTGTGACCAACATGCAATTTGCTACTACTGTTTCACCTGTTGGTGTTAAGCAAATTCGAGCTGTGTGCCGAACTGCACAGTCAACCGTACTATCAGACACTCTGTAAACAATAATCAACAATTTATTAGCAAACAAGAACCTGAAATAATTAACTGTATAACAATCCAGCAAAGTCCCACGCGACACAATCAGAAAGAGAAAAAGTAAGAACCAAAGATATCAGCACTGTCCTTTGGATGTTGTCCTTCGATGTCTTGTTACCCTTACTCACGGGGGCGATAGCGATAGAAAGACAGAAAGAGTCCAAGAACAACAGTCACATGCCGCGTGGTAACTCCTCTGATCAATAACATTTTCTTCTTTGAACTATAAGTCTGTTTCCATCACCTCATCAAGGTTTCGAGGGCGTCTTAGTTGTCTTCGTGATCTTGGAGGATTGGGGGGAGGAGGTGATCTCCGACACCAGCCACGAGACATTCCCTCGCATACCGCGATGGCAACGACAGTCACCACCAATATAATGAAAAATCCCCACAGCAGGCCGGCGCACACGGGATCGTCCCCTACTCCCATCTTCCCAAGATTGCAATCCAGCGGGATCAGTAAGAATAGTGGGATAGTCCAGCCCCAGGCTAGCGGCTTGACCGAGGAAGGTCCAAGTGCGCAATGAGCGGAAGTTTCTCTTCCACCCAGAATGCCTGTGCTGCCTAGATCTGGGCGGGCCTGGCAGGTGTTTTTGCCATCCGGGTATAGCCGAACTTTCGAGACCCTCCAGCAACACATGCGCTTTGGGCTGGGGGCGTGGAAATCCATTTTCCTGCTGCGTATGTGGACCCTGACTCCTGATCCCTACAGACCAGGCAGGTTCGCCACTCGCGCTCTCACTCTTGTACCTCCGATACCGCGAAAACAATGGAGCGTGCTTATGCATGGGCAGCAATTTATTGTGCAGCCTTGATGTTGGTAGCCCTCACTTTGTTTGCCTTTTTACTACATATCTTTTGCCCTTGTAAATGTTCCTCTTTCAAGTACCCATGTAGTTGTATCTGCTTATGTAAACCACCATCTCCTTTGGTTAACCATGTTGAAAATTCTGTTATAGGTCTTTTCGGCAGTTTTGGTACTGGCTGTTTTACTTCTGTCACATCTTTTACTTGGATTCTCTTCTTCCCACTAAAATATCTCCATCCACCCTTCTGTCTTTGGGAAAGCAAAGCCACTCTGATGTTGGACATAACAGTAAAGCACTTGCTGCACAAATTTGCCACTATTAAAGCAAACCATACCAGGATGATTAGTAGAGGTCCGGTATAACATATACTCCCACCTCTCATGCCTATGGGGTTGCAGCCCACAGCTGAGAAAAAGGTCTTCTTGGTGGCGAGCACAGAGGTTAACCCGGTCTTGCCCTCTACTGTTTAACAAATCCGTGTGTTAAGAGTTAGTCAATTCAAGTGCAGCTCCTTTGTAGCCACTTCCTTTGTTTCTAAGCAAAGCAAAATTTTGGCACTTTCCGATAGTGTCCTCCCATCAACTCTCAGGGACATCACAAATTCTGGGGACTAACCTCTTTTTCCCCGTAAATCAAGGTTACAGTTCATGGCCCTTCCCTATACAGTTATAAGACAATTTTCTCCATCTGCAAGAAATACCACATCCGGTAACACATTTCACATTCACACAAAACCCACGCTTCATGACATCCATACATACACTCGAGACAAGGTATTACCCAATTAGGTTGATTTTCTAGCAATGCCTAATTGAATCCAAAATGCTTATAATCTGTTACCAAAAGCCACTCTGTAACATGTCTGTCAGTTAATGCTCGGTAAACGCCAGCTTTTCCCTGACAGTTTTTTGTTTGTTTGTTTGTTTTTTTGTTTTTGTTTCCTTATACAGCAAGTAAGCAAATGAATAAGTAAATTTTCACAGTGTTACCTCTGAACCCAGTTAAAAACCCAGTCAAACCACTGGTTAAGAGTCATTCAATCCCCTCCTGATGAATTTACTTAGTCCTTTGAGGGTGACTTGTAGTTGGTCAGTTGATGGTACCACAGTCCACTCCTGAGGCTTTTCCACCGGTCCTTTTCCTCAGGAGGCAAGAGTCCACCCCTTTTCTTTTGTTCGGATCGCTGTCTCGGTGGTCAGCAGCACCTGAAATGGACCTTCCCACTCGGGAGTTAATGATTAATCTTTCCACACTTTTATCAATACCCAATCACCTGGTTTTACATTGTGGATATTTAAAAGCCAATGGTGGTATTTGAGGCAGAAGTCCTTTCTTTCTTAGTTTCATTAAAGTGTTACCAATTCTTATTACATACTTTCTTACATACTGATCTCCTACTTCAGGGATGACAATATCCCTGTCATTACTCATACATAGTAATCCAAACATCATTTCATAGGGAGAAATTCCCAGGTCTGTTCGTGGCTGAGTATTGATCCTTAATAAGGCCAACGGCAGGCATTTAATCCAAGACATCTGAGTCTCAATCATTAACTTAGTCAAGGTTTGTTTTGAAGTTTGATTCATTCTTTCTCCTCTTCCAGAACTCCGAGGATGCCATGGGGTGTGCCATGCCCATTCGATCCCTAAGGCTTCAGATAGCTGTTGTATAATTTTTAAAATGAAATGTGTTCCTCCGCCCAAGTCTATTCTTTCTATTAATCCATATCTGGGGATAATGTTTTCCAGTAACACCTTGGATACCATGCTTGCCATTGCCCTTGGTGTGGGGGATTGCTTCCACCCAATGAGTTAAGTGAGCCACTAATACCAACAAATACTTTCACCCTTGTATTTAAGGTAGCTCTGTTAAGTCTACCTGGAGGCTTTGTATGGCTAGCTCCTGTTCCGCAGCCACCTTTTTTTTTTTTTTTTTTTTTACCTTTTTGTTCACTTTTTAACAAATTAAACATCGATCAACTAGTTGTTTAGCTACCGTATATATTCCTATACACCCATATTGTCTAAGAAAATGATCACAAAGTGATTGCGTTCCCCAATGTATTTTCTAATGTATTAATGACAGAATTTCTCATGATCTTGTTTTGTTTAACATCTGCCTTCCATCTGCTAAAGTCCATTTTCCTTCTGAATCTTTTCCCCCCTTATTTTTAAGTATATCCTTTTCTTGTTCTGTGAAATTTTGGGGCTAAATTCTCATAATCCCCTGGTATTATTACCAATAAAACTACCAATGATGATTCTGTAGCTGCTTCTCTGGCTACTTAATCTGCTAAATTATTCCCCCTTATTTCCATTGATGCTCCCCTCTGATGTCCTTTCACGTGCACATCTGCAATTTCTGTAGGGAGCTTCAGGGCTTCTAAAGCTTCTCTGATCAGCCGCTCGTGTACTAACTCCTTCCCTTTTGTATTTATAAGCCCTCTTTCTTCCCATATTTTTATGTGTGGACCACTCCAAATGCATACTTTGAGTCTGTGTACACTGTCCCTTCCTTATCTCTCAAATATACCAATGTCTGTTTTAGGGCATAGAGTTCACAGACTTGTGCTGACCACCCAGCAGGTAATTTCCCCTTTTCAAACACTTCCATCTTCTGCCTCTCGATAATTACATGACCCAATATTTTTCCTTCTAGGCATCAAGAGGACCCATCAATAAATAGTTTTTCTCTATAGGGCAAAGGTTTATTTAACAGATCTTCTCTTATTTTCGTTTGATAATTTATAAAATCCAAACAGTTATGCTCTGGTTCCTAAATATCCTCCCCGATTCTCCTCCCATAATTCTAGTAATTTAACCACTAGTTTTCCTTCACCCAGCACCACACCTATTCCTAATTGCACTTGTAAATCTCTACCTAGCAAATTACATCCTACCCCTGGCATTAACAACAAATCATTAACAGCATATTGATCTTCCCCTTGTATTAACACATTCTTTATAACTGGGACCAAAAACCCCTTCACCTTTAGCCCCTACAGCCCAAGTTGTATCTTTTACATAATCTTCCTCCTGGGGTCTTAATTTCAAATTTATCAAGGGCTCTTCTGTTGGTATATCCCCCAGGAGGTAGAGTCCCTGACACCCCTAGTGATTACCACCCTCATCCTGTTGGGTTACTTCAAACACCAACAGGTCCCGTATTCTCTGGGGGCATTCTTGTTTATAATGCCCCCCCTTCCCACAATAAAAACATTCCCTTGTGATTTCCCTAGCCAGTGGTGCCTCTTGGTTCCACCTTCCCTTTCATTCCCTTGCCTGTTTCAAATTTGTGATTTCCCGTCTGAGATTCCTTGTGTTTGTTTCTAACAGCTTCTTGTGCAGTTATCATAGTTTTAGCTTTAGTTTTAGCCTCTTCTTCATCCTTCCTAATATCTACTTTCTGTGCTTCTCTCAGGAGTTCCTCCAGACTCTTATTATAATGACCTAGAGTCACTCATATCTCTCCTCCGCTCTTGTTCATTCTGATTCCACTGCAGAGGGGTTACAGGGAGTTTCCTTTCCCCGGGTATCCCCTGCTGATTTTCTCTCTCCCATATCCACATTCCAACTGTTCTGATCATCTGTCTTTCTTCAGGAGAGAAAAAAATTCCCGTAATCGACTGCATCTCCTCCCATGTATATATATACTGGGTCCCAAAAATTGATCAGTCTTCTCTGACAGCCCCACAGGGTCCTCTAATAACCTCCTAAATTCATTCTTATACGCCCTCACTTCTACATTAGTGAGCGGCACATCCACAAATCCCATCCCCCCTTGAATTCCTGCCGCTGGGACTTCCCCGCAAGGGATTAACCCTAGCCGCCCCGTGCTCCCTTAAACGATTTCCCTTAAATCATGTACGAGCCGATATTTCCCATTTGGTTTCTTTACAGGCAGAATGGGGGTGTTAAAGGGTGACATACAAGGCTCTAAGATTCCTTGTGCTAATAATCGATCAATTTCTGGTTTTAATCCTCTCCGTCCGTCTAGGGAAATGGGATATTGCTTTACCCTCACAGGTATGTGGGGTTCAGAAACTTGGATTTTAATCGGTGGGATTTCCAGTCTACTAATTGTGTCCGGAGAGTACCAGACATCGGGGTTAATTTGTTTTTGCTCATCCACGGTCAAAGGATAAGTAGACACTGTTAGCTCTTGATTTTTCACTTTAATTTCTAATTGTAATTCAACAATTAAATCTCGTCCTAGCAGATTAAATTCTGCTTCAGGGACGAGCAAGAGTTCACCCATTCCAAATTTATTTTCAGTTTCGAATACCACATTTTTGATTTTGTTTACTTTAAATGGTTCTCCTTTTGCCCCAATTACTTGTACTTTTTCCGGGGAAATTTTACATCCCTCAGGTATTTGTTTAATAGTCGATTTTTCAGCCCCAGTGTCTACTAAAAAGGTGAACTCTTGTTTATGGGGACCTATTTTTAATTTTATCAAGGGCTCATGATGACTCCGGTCCCCTAAGATATAGAGCCCCTGGCTCTCCTATTCCGTTTTCAATATTTCCTCATCCCTGATCCTTTCTCTGCAATTCTTCTTTATATGTCCCTTCTTTCCACAGTAAAAACAACATCTCTGTTCCTTCTTTACTACTACGTTCCCTTGTTTCGTTCTAGCAGATCTGTGTTCACCAGTTCGTCCTTTACGGTCCTCTCTGACCGCTGCTACCATCATTTTTACTTGTCACTTGCTGCTCTCTTTCTCTCGCCTTACACAGACTTTCTGAGCTTCTCTCAATAATTCATCCAACCCTCTATTCTGCCAGTCTTCTAACTTTTCAATCTTCTTTCTGATATCTTCCCATGATTTTGCCACAAACTGAGTTTTGAGGAGTGCTTGCCCTAAAGGGTCGTCTGGATTTACCCCAGAATACAGCTGGAGGGCTTTCCTCAGTCGTTCCAGCCACTCAGTAGGGCTCTCATCTTTCTTTTGCATTTCATTAAATGCTTTATTAATATTCTGGCCACAGGGTACTGCTTCTCTAATTCCCTGAATTACTATAGTTCTCAGGTCCTGCATATGAGTTCTATGCACCGGATCCTGATTATCCCTATTAGGTCTTTGGAGTGGCCATTTAATATCCGCTTGAGGTCCCTGGGCATGTTGAGCATCCCACAGTCTCATTCCTGCTCATCTAATCATATCTCTTTCCTCGGTAGTAAATAATTGACCAAGGATAGATTGCATCTCATCCCAAGTATAAAGGTTTGGTCCAAAAAATTGATTTAATCTTTCTGCCACTCCGAGTGGGTCCTCAATTAAGTTTCCCATCTCGGTTCTTTTAAAATCTCATAGGTCAGCCGAGTTTAGGGGTACGGAAATATATCCGATCACGGGTTGAGGTCCCCCCATGGGTATTTCCCTTAGGGGGTACATCTGAGCTGCCCCTTTTTGGCTTCTAGTTACACATCTAGGAGGAGGGGGAGACTCTTGTTCCGACTCCGGTGGGGGAGTGGGCGCTCTGGGGACCTCTGGAGGGGCTGTGGGAGCAGGAGGGGAAATGTAAGGAGGGGGGGTTAGAAGGGTTTCGTCTAACCCTTCCTTCTTTTTCTTTTGTTTAGTTTTTATTTCATTCAGCGGGTAAAGTCTAGCTCCCGGTCTTTTTAGCCACACTCCCGCATACTGACTTTCTTCCGGGTTAAGGTTTTTTTTTTTTTTTTTTTTTTTTTTATTAACCCAGAGATTTAATTGTTGCATTTATCCAATCTTCTTCTGACCCGCAGACTGGCCAAAAGACATTTTTAGAAATCTTCTTCCCTCCCCCATATCTTAGTACAATATTCTATCATTTTCTGCTTATCTTTCCCTAGTGTTCCAGGGAAATATCTCCAATTGTCTAAGATATATGCCAGAGGGGTATTCTTAGGTACAGTGGGTACCCTTCCCATGGGAGTCGAAGGCTTGCTGCCCTTCGCCCCCATCTTCTGGATTATCCACAAACACACACTCACTTGCTCCCCTTGTTCCTGGCCCAGTCCCTCGCGGGAGATGGGAAACGCAGTACTTAAGGGTCCGCACTCGCTTGGTTCAGTATATCGAACCTCTCATTCGTTATAATCCAGGAAACCCAATCCCGCCCGAACGGTAAAACCCGCGAACAAATTCGCAATATACTTACGCGTCCTGCGTCTTCGTCCGGACTCCCGTGCACAGAATTTTTATGGGATTTTACCGGTTTCTCTTTTGCTCATTATTCTAGAATTTAGGTTCGTCGGTAAGGATGGGGTGGGCTATCAGTCGCGGGGCCGCGGATTGCCGCGGGGCGCCTCCCCGGAGGACAGAAGCCCACCGTTCCTTATCCGAGTCACGGCACCATGAAATTGTTATAAATTGAGACCACAATGGATCATAATCCAATTATAATTTTATTAATTATAGCAAGTAGAATATGAGCAAAGACAGCGCTGGACAGCAGGGGAGTCTGCGCTCCGCCAACTGCCGTACTGATCAGTTCAAACAGTTCCTTTTTATACATTTTTACATTCGTGGTTGTCTTTGATCAGTACCCCTTCTGCTTGCACAAGTATCTGGTTTGTGTAAGCAATTGCGGTTATCTTGTCTCACGCGGTCATCTTGTCTCACAGGTTATCTTGTCTCACACAAGCGGTGTCTGGCAGCTGTTTGCATAAGCAGTTTTTCTGTCTTGTGCCGCCTAACCTTTACATTGAGCTTAACATAAATTTCAATAAACAATACCCTTAGTTCATAGTTTCTTACAC
The DNA here is from genome assembly GCF_018691265.1 of Tyto alba. Lineage (NCBI taxonomy): Eukaryota > Metazoa > Chordata > Aves > Strigiformes > Tytonidae > Tyto > Tyto alba. The sequence goes on from NW_024881320.1 coordinate 17,151,150, forward strand.
ATACTGACCAGCCAACTGTTTATGTACAACTGGCCCTTCTTAGCCTCTTAGTTCTCCATTTTCCCATGTTTGTTCCTTCCCAAATAACATCAGTCCATTCCTTTACCAGCTTTTGCTTCCTATCATTGGTTTGAACCAGATTCTTTCTTCTAAAGAAGCTTTGGAGAGCCGCTCGCATTGACTGGACATTTGGGCTGTGGCTGCCCTAGGACAGCCCTGGCAGGAGTCCAAACAGGGTATCTGTTCCTCTAAGAACCTAATTTGCACTCCCTGAGCTGCCTTTGGGCCTCTGGGCTGTGGAAATGGGCCTTGGATGGGCTGGTGTCTCCTGGGATGTAGCCAGGGAAGGGTGTTACTCAGGTTCCCCCCACTTGCTGTTGTCTTTGTGCTCTTTTGTGTATGTGCAGATAAGCTTTTTTATCATGTAACCTAATAGGAACTTGATTTACTAATGAAATAATTTGAATTTTGTATTTGCAATACCCTGAAAATTTGGAGGGTTTGGCTGCATTTCATGTGAGAACATGTTGGCACATCGGTTGGAGCGAGTTGGACTGCTTTTGCAGTATGTGCATGCATGGTGTCCCACATTCCCCTTGCAGAGAGGTCAGAAAGGGCAGGTGAGGTGTTCTGGACAGGCATCCAAACTTCTGGTCATTTCAGCTTCTTTGAAAGAGATGTCAGAGTCTTACTCCAGAGGATAAATAGCTCTAGAATATTTTTGAATTGAGTAGTCTCAAGTGCACTTTCCAACAGTGAGTACAGTTGTGTTCTTTTACATGAGGCAGAGTTTTTTTGCAGAAGTTGCACTAGCACTCTTCTGGCATGGTTGGTGCCAGCAGAAAGCAGGGCTTCCTTGCAATCACTGCACTTCTGAACTTCCCTTCCAAGCGCTCTACTGCCTGATGTTTCTTGCTGTGTCCTTGTGCCATGTTTGCACACCTTCACCTCTGTGTGTCTTGACCATATGCTCCAGCTATTCCATTCCAGCTATTTATACTGTCTGAGGGAGGAGTGAGGATTTGGGAAGAATTGCAGTTGCCACCATGGGTGGGGGCCCTCAAGCTTAAGTGGTATGAAGGTCTGTGCAGTATCTCATCCAGCCAAGTTGAAGATGAAGCACTGTCAGAGTTGATGTTCAGACTCTCTCCTGGCATAAGAAGACCATGTGGTGGGTTTGGCTGCCTTGGCATTGTCTGCCTGCATTATTTCTGCTTTGGCACTGAACTGTTCCTCACCCTTCTAATTTGTCCACCTACACCTCAGTTTGTGCTGGTGGCACATTGTCCCAGATGATGGGAGCTGAAGGCTCTTCTCCATCTATGTCATGTAAAGGGGTCACCCCCTTCTGATGCCATGGTCTGTGTTGGGGTCAGCACTAAGTGGCACCATCACTCACTTTGTCACAGAGGTGGCAGTGTGTTTATGTCACATGTCAGTGTTAGGCTTGCTCTCCTCCCTTTTTCTAACTAAAATCCAGTTGGGTCCTAAATGGCGTTCGGACTCGTGGCTGAAACACCAGCTGAAGATGATTCTTTGGCTCAAAGCTCCTTGCGCATCACCAAAGCCTTGGTGCTGAGTTGATTCTTTTTTTCTGACTTGCTGCCTCTAGTGATGCAATTTGTGGTTTTGAATGTCATGAGTAGTCTTAATTTTTTTTTGTTGGCAGAACTAACAGGCGCTGTCATACTTCCCTGTGCTGTAAGATACAGGTTAACAATGTTTTCAGCCTCAATCCATGCAGTTTCATAGGAGATGGCATTTCTCTGCTGGGAAACTTGCATACGGTGCCACTTGTTCAGCTTTATCTTTGGGATTTGCAGCTTTGGTGTCAGGCAGTCATTTTGCAATGATGACAGCTACTTTCTTAGCTGAGGAGCTTCTCTAGCTTCAGCTGAGAAGAGGCTGATGGAGAAACTGCTGCTTGTGCTCCCTGCCACTGACAAAGCTGATCACAGTATGTATCTCACAGACTGGGGATATCCCATTAGATAGCAGGTTCAGGATCAGAGATATTGATAAAATGATCTCTCATCAGCCTCTTGGAGCTCTGTGTGATCCACAAGAGTGGTGTCCTCCCTTTGTCTGTAACACCCACACTCGCACAAAGTTTTTATTGGCTTGGTTCCAAGGCAGTGAAGGAATCAGCTGGATCTATAGTGTTGGTACTGCTGCTTTCCTATCTTGCATCATCCCTGCATGACTGTGCCCTTTGCCCAGGTTGATCCTGTGTGTGTCTGTCCATGACTCAGTTCTGTGACAGGAGATGAGCCTTGGAACCTCTCAGTCCCCTCTTCCTCTGGCAATGCTCCTGATGGCCAGCTGCTCAGCCAGAAGTTTGAAGGTGATGCCAGTCCACTTTCATGTATTCCCTACCTGCGTTTTCCTCCTCTCTCAAGGACTCTTCCAGGATCCTGCATCTGAGGGGACCTGAGGGAGTAGGGTATTTGCCACTGTTTTGCAGGCCGTAAGTTGAACAGGATGGGAAATGCCACTAGTTATGGGGTATTGCAGAGGAAAACTTTGTGGTCTTGGGCAGCAAGGTGAAGTGCATCCTCTGTTGGAAGGCTTGTGTAAACAACATCTTAATCATGGGTTACTGGTAATAAGCTTCCCTTTCTAAATGGAAAAGAATTCTGTAAAAAGAGTAATTGGTATGAAGACATAAGTTAATAGGAAGGAAAATTTCTGTAAAAGTCCAGAGTAAAGAAACAGTATAGAAAACCAGTCACTGCTGTTCCTAAGCTTTGTTTAGCTCCTGGGCTCTGAATTGGTAATTCCCAGCATAACTGGCTTCTTTTTTAACAACTGTGCTTTTGATCCTTAAATCATATATGTTTCCCAAGAAAAAACCACTGTTTTTGAGGTTGTGGCTACTGCAGAAAGGAGAGTGGTTTTTACTGATGCATTAGGGATAGGCTATGAGGGGGACTGTGCTGTGTATGTGAGACTGCAGGTTCTGCTATCATTGCTGAGGTTGTCTGGCATTCCCTTTGTGCTAGATGTGAAGCTGCGGAGCAGAAGCAGAAGGTGCCACTGGGAACTCTGAAGAAAGACTTGAAATCACAAGAGGAAAAGCAGAAGCAACTGACAGAGAAGATCCGCCAGCAGCAGGAAAAGCTGGAAGCTCTGCAGGTGAACCTGGAGGTCTCCAACTAAGCACAGCAAGGCTTGAGGGACCAACTAGTGCAGGTGGATGATGCTGAGTCATGTCTATCTCAGCCTCTAATGCCACCTGTGCTCCTTCATGGGTTGGGGGTTGTTTTAATAACAGAAAACAAGCATCTCAGCTTGCATTTCATTTTCTGCTAGGAAAATGGGAGTGACTGCTGGTGTTCAAATGAAGGAATGTCTCTTGACGGACACAGAATGCACCTTCTTATAATTGTTTATTTTAAACTGGAAGACTATTTGCTGGGCTGGGTTCAGGAAGGCCCTCACAGATTTTAAAGATGGCTTTTCTGATTTTTATTATTATTTTTTTTTTTAATAGAAAACCACTCCAATTCGATCTCAAGCTGACTTAAAGAAACTGCCTCTGGAAGTGACCACACGACCTGCAGGGGAGGTAAATAGGATACTGCTGTAGGCTTTGTACTCTTCTTTGCTATCCTTAGCTACTCTGAAAAGCAGCGCCCGACTCTCTGTCCTTTTTCTATACCCTCATTTGTTTCAGAACACCCAGTCACAGACCCGACCTCAGCGCCCGCGATCTCCTCCTTTACCTGATGTAATCAAAAACTCCCAGCAGACCACCACCACCTATGCCTCTTCCCAAGTCCATCAGTCAGCTGAAAAAAAGCTCTTCAGCTTGGACAAATATCAGCACTCCCAAACTGGCAAGCATGCTCTCCAAGGAGGAGGCCAGCACTTCCAGGACACACCAACAAGCTGTGACAGCTGGAAAGTCTAACAGTGGTTTAAAAACTCTTGCCAAATCAAGCCCAACAATTAAGCTGTCCTCTGCTGTCCTGCAGACCCCCAAAAGCTCACGTGAGACACCCAGTCCAAAAGCTGTCAAGGTGCCAGCACTAAAGAAATCTGCCTCTGTCAAATGCCCACAGGTGAGACTTGAAGGGATGAAAACTGTCATCTCCTTACCTACTATTCTGTATAGCCTGTCTTGCTCTGTTGCATGGGATTTACACTGTAGTCCCTGTGCAGGACAAGGTAACTTTTACTTTACTCTTGGGTAAGAGTGCCATTCTACACCCCTTGTGAAGACTTGTTTCATCTCTTTCCTGTTAGACCAGACTGTTTCCCAGAAAAAGAAGAATGTGGAGTGGCGGGGTGAGCATTTGCATGATCTTGTAGCACCTGCTAAAACCTTCTGGAAAAGCTAATTAACTATCAAATGAAATACTAGATGCTGAACCTTTTTTTTTTTTTTTTTCTTGACTGGAAGAAGGTTTTGGTTGGTAGCATGCTGGAATTATAGCTAGAGATTGCTTCCTACAGGCCTCTACCACTCGGAAGAGGACCCTGAACACCACAGAGGATGGGTCTGAGGAGGAGGGGGAGCACAAGGAGAAGACAAAACGGGGCAAATATGTGGCAGTGAAGGAAGAGAAGAAGGATTCCAGTGAGGTGGTGGTAGAGGTGAGAGTGCACTGGCTTCCCCAGCAGAAGGTATTTGTCAAGTGTTTATAGTCTTGGTGGGAGACAGCTAATCTGAGCTCTCTCTGCTTACAGCTCACAGACAGTGCTGGGGAAGAAGAGCTGGCAGAACTGAAGAAAGCTCAGAAAGGTGAGAAATGGACCCTTGAGCTGCCTCTAACATCTAACATAGTGGTAAAGAACTGTTGCAGAACTAGACTTACTGGTTAAACGTGTGATTTCAATAATGAGCTTTTTAAAATAAGAATTAATGTAAATTTGGGTCTCAAACCCAGAGATGACTCTAACTTGCATGATTTTGGCCAGGAACCCTTGTATAGACAAGAGGCAACTGTGGCGTGGGAAGATCTGTAATCTGAGGACTGCATCATGTTAATGGGTGTGATGCTTGGCTGCGTGGTGTAGACTGATGTGGTGCTCACCCTTCCTGACTGAATGGGTCATGGAGCTACGTTAGCTGAGAAATGCTGAGAGCTGTATCTAGACTTGCTGCACTGCTGTGAGAGAAGAGGGGTGAGACACCTGAAGGAAAGACAGCAGCCAGGATGGTATTGCACCTTCTGCCAGAGTAGGGCAGTTCTTCAGCTTGTTCCCAAGGACCTGTCTGGAAAAAGTGATCCACTATGAACATGTGGCAAATTGTCCTACTGGCCAACACGAGCCTGGAAAGCCCATGTCAAACAGCCCAGATTACAGAAGCAACCTTCTGTCTGAAAATGCCATATAATTTCCTTGTATCTTAATGTTTCTAAGTAGGAGTTGAACTGTGTGACAGTGATGTTTTTATGGTTTATGTGCCATTTGAAAGAATTATCACAGGTTTAGGTTTGTTCCCCACTGAGGGTGCCTGTTTTGTCTAGAGCTCATGGAGAATGTGCTCTCCAGCATCTGAATGTTTGCATGCATCTTTGCTGTCATCCTCCTTGCAGATAAAGGGCTGCATGTGGAAGTGCGTGTGAACAAGGAGTGGTTCACAGGCCGTGTCACAGCTGTGGAAATGGGCAAGCATGCAGTACGCTGGAAGGTGAAGTTTGATTATGTTCCTACAGACACCACACCAAGGGATCGCTGGTAACTATCTCTAGCTGCTGGATTTTGGAGACTTGTTTTTACTTTCAGGAGGAAGACCCCATTTTACTTCAATAGATGCTGAAGAGAAATATGTTGCTGTCATGTCAGGGAGTGTGTGTGTGCTCAGGACTATCCAGCTGCTTCCTAAGGAAAGAGCATGACAGACTCCATACAGTTTGCCCATCACTTTGATGTGATGTTCCTGTGGAGTCAGCTGTTGTGTAATCTAGAGGTCTCAGATGACAGCTGGGTACAGATTCTGATGAAGCTGTTAATGGTGTTTCAGGTATGGCCAGTGTAGAAAAAGATACCTGACTTTCCCTTAATATTTTTTTTTTCAGGGTAGAGAAGGGCAGTGAGGATGTGAGGTTGATGAAGCCTCCCTCTCCTGAGTACCAGGCTCCAGATACGCGGCAGAAAGAGGAGGTGGTTGTGGCTGAACCTTCTACCTCAGACTGTGTCAGAATTGAGCCAGACACCACTGGTCCCAGCAGCAGCCAAGAAACAGTAGACTTACTAGTTCAGATCCTTCGGTGGGTTCACTGCAGTTATTGTGAGCTGCTGCAGTCTGATTATTTTAGTCTTTTAAACTCCCAACTCTGGCTTTGTGTTTTTCTTTCCTGCATAGAAATTGTTTGCGGTACTTCTTACCTCCAAATTTTCCTATCTCCAAGAAGGAGCTGAGTTCCATGAGCTCGGAAGGGTTATTGGTGTTTCCCTTGGTGAGTTGAGTATTTCTAGAAAAGTAAGTTTGGGGTTTTTCGCCACGCACATTCCATTCTTATGGGAAGTGTGCATCCTATTGATGCAAGATTGCATTCTTCAAAAGGTTATTTGGATACTTAGCAGACTAAAGTAGCTGAGAAAAAGAATGAGAGCCTCTGAAACATGCCCTAGGTCTTTTGACAGTTGTTGTCTGAGGATTTTTTTAATTACCATACATCTGTGTGGGAGAGCTGTTGGGGCTGCTACTATCCTAACTTCTTATCCACTGCTCTTAAGCTTTTAAAAAAGAGAGGCCAAGTTAGAGGTTTGTAGAAATAGGATGTAGATATACCTGTTCATTTTGCCTGCTGCCTTATAAATCTAATTTATGTGGAGGCAATCTTAAAAATGGGAGAGAAGACGGAAGTCAGTCCCCCTCAAACTTTTCCAGGTGAGCAGACTAACCACCTGTGAGTCAGCTGTGCATCTTAAGGCTTTTGGTGTGACCTCCTTTTATTTGAGCAAGGAACAGATGGGGCTGAGACTGCAACAGTATCTTGTGTGCTGTTAATGGAAGGTGCAGTGCAGGCTGAAATGCAGAGAAATGGTACTGGCTTCTCTGACTTCTCTCTTCTCTGACATACCACAAAGGGAGATGTTTTCAGGAGGCATCTGTAGGTGACAAAACCTACAGATGACCAAATGACAAAAGACACTGCTTATTTGGTAGTCTTCCAAGTGCCATACTCCCTCACTCGCAATGTATATATTGGCAGTCCTCTTGTCTATTCCTCTGTTCTCTGTTAATTTAGGCATCTGCTTGAGGTACCAGTCCTGCTGCTTCTTCAGGACACATTGGTCTTGTCTGGAGTTTTCTGCAAGTGTAGATGTTCCTACCTCACAGTAATAAGCTATGTTGTCTGGGTTGTCTATGCTAAGGAAACTCACTGCATACAGAGGCTGTCAGATACATACATACAGCATAACTGTGGTTTTAGGCTTTTTAAAACATGCTGCATTCTTAATCTGAATTAGGCAGCTTTTGTTGCAGTTCTGGTCTTTGAGGAATATGAAAACCCGTGTGATTTTGTGCTGCCTGTAGTAGGCAAATCAGAAATGTAAATATGAGCATGGTAACAACCGTGGGCAGGGTGTGCAGGAGCGCGGTGTTAGGCTGGTGGTGTGGGGGTACCTGTAGCTGGACTCTTCTACAAGCTGTGAGGGCTGGAGTTTTTGTAATAATCAGTGTTTCTTCTTAACATGTAATCTGTTGTGTTTTGTCTTCTACAGAAAGAATATTTCAAACAGTATGAGATAGGTCTGCAGAACCTGTGCAATTCATATCAGACACGTGCTGACGCCCGGGCCAAAGCCTGTGAAGAAAACCTCCGCAACTCAGAGAGAAAGCTGAAGGAAACGGAGGAGAAACTGCAGAAGCTGAGGACTAACATCGTGGCCCTTCTGCAGAAAGTGCAGGAGGTGGGTGAGGAAGGGGTGTGAAACCAGAGCTGCCCCAAGAGTAGCAACCTTCTCCAGACCCAGGCCCCTCCAGTCACTTGAGATGTTTTAGTCCAACATTTAACTGGGCTTCAGCTTTTTCTCAGTTGGGTGCAACTTGGGCTTAGACCACCAGAAGCAGCTGAGTGTGCAGCTGCTGTCGCTGCCCCCTTTTGGGATCCAGGTCTTAGGGGTCCTGATGAGTGTTATTTTTCACAGATGGATTTTTCATGGCATGTACATACTGCACAGCTTCTATTTGTTTTCTGCTTTCTACTCTGAAGCATGAGGCTGCAGGAGAATTTCCCTGGGCATAGGCAGTGTTCTGCAGGGAATTTCTGCTCTGTTCTTGGGCAGAAAGGTGGTGCTAGATTCTGAACCCCATGGATAAAAATGCAAACCTTGAAACAAATAATACTTAATAAAAAAAATTATGGTGAAATCTATTTATTAATTGTACTATTAAATATTAAAATAGCAAATATATATTCAAGTAAAAGCTATAAATAAACTTTAAATAAAAAACCCTACTTTAAATAAAATTAAGACCACACAATGGAAAAGCTGATGGAAGCAGTTGCTCCCTATTAGGAAAATATGTGTTAAAGATAAAAAGAGTAAATCCTAACTTGACCCAGATCAGCACGGTAAACCTATTGCTTGAGTGCACTGTTTGAGCTTCAAGTGATGACTGGTTTCCAAGCGTTGTCCAGCAGGCTCTGACAAGATAAGGTGGTGGTGCTTTCGCAGCAGATGTCGGCAGCTGGAGAGTGCTGGAAGTCAGGCTGTGAAGGCTGATCAGAGCCGATGTTACAGAGGACGCTTTGCTGCTCTGTCCTGTCCTTGCATTGTCCTTCAAAACTCACTTTTCACTGGTATTTCTTGTGCCTTTGGTTTCAGGACATTGATATTAATACAGATGATGAACTGGATGCATATATCGAGGACTTGATCACAAAGGAGATTGAGCAGCCCCAGTACAAGTCCTAGAGAAGTGCAGAGGAGCTGGTTGCTGCATGGAAGGTGTGGATTCCTGCAGTGGAGGACTCTGGCAGCTGATGAGGAAAGGATTTTTAGACAGTACTTACGTTGTGTTGGTGTACAACTCGTCCTTGTGACTTCTACATGAAAAAGACATTTGTGCTGTTGGCAGGAAAAAAATTAACATTATAGTTCTCCAAATCTATTCCTTTTGTTCATAAATATTTATTTTTAAAAGAAATAGGAACTGTGCCTGATATGATGGGAGGGTTGCTGTGTGATTTTAGTGAGGTAAAAGTGTTAAGTACCCTTTTTGCATCTGGGGTTATATTCATATGCTGAACCTGGAAGAGCAGAACATCCTGCCTAGCAAGTTGTCTCAAGAACTGGCAGCAACTTAAAAATAAGCATTGAGTTGTGGAAGAGGATGTCAGGACTTAGACTTCGAAGATAACTGAATTTGGGCTAGAGAAAGCCAAGTCAAGAATTTGAACTACACAGAGGAGAGCAAAATACTGTCCCTGTGTGAGCGTGAGTGGAGGAGGTGAAATCTTGATGGTTCTGAGAGGGTTGGGGGTGGGGGATTGACACTTGCCAGTGCAGCGAACTTCCCAAATACGAGGTCTCCATAAGCAGGTGGAGTTGTCACCGTGCTAACAGTCAGAGGCTGAGGATCCTTTTTGAAGAGAATGGCCTGCTGGGCTGCTTGCAGTGGGTTGTGATCATCAGAGGGAGAAGCTGGAGTTCAGATTCTTCTCTGGCATTCATCTTCTTGCGCACTTTTGCTGCTGTTTCTTTGAGACCTAATTGCAAAGGCAGAAGAACTGCTCGACCAGCTGAAAATAAAGTGACCCACTGTTCTGTTGTCACTCCCTCAGGTTTGCGTTGCTTTGACCAACTTGCTCTTCCAGGTAATTTTATTAGAGTGCTGGAATTTGGAGCCTTTGGAGCTCTGCATCGCTGAGTCACATCTGGCCCTGGATCGGCAGCAAGGACAATGCTTTTCCCTCGTCCTCCCAGCTGGAGGCTGCACTACAGCTCCTAGCAGATCACTTGTAGACACGGTGATTTGGTTTGAGTTTGCTGGCTAGCCAGTTCCTCAGGTCTGCTAGGACAAGATGCCCATGAACTCAGTGCTCAGAACACTGAAATCTGCTACATCCTGGCGGTTTGAAGAAACGCAGCGTGACCAAGAGGTGCTCCCCTTCAGGTACATAAATGAAATGGACCATGGCGGTTCTTTTGACAACTGAATGTGTAATAGATGTTTTGCAAAAAAATTGCCAAATTAAACATCTGTTGCACAGAAAGTCTTAAGCACTAATGGTTTATAGTCCTGGAGAACTCCCAAGTTCCACATACCACAGGAGAGAGGGAAGACTTTTGCTTATTACCTGAATTCCAAATCCTTGTAATGACACACAGTGAGACTGACTGCTTTCGTTCAGGATCTGGGCCGGGACATCCTAGTATAAATGAAGGTAAGGAGCATCCCTCCCCACCCTACACCTTCCTGGACAGAGGGGCAGCATTCCTTAAGTGTAGGAGCAAGCTCCACCAGTCTTCTCGATTTCCATACACGTATTGGAGGTTTTGTTAACTGTGGTGGCACACTGGTGCTTCAGATGAAAATTATCCTTCTGTAGAAGCTGAGTTTTACATTAAGGTGAAAGAAGAAATCTTTGTCATTTCCAGGTGGCCAGAAGAATTTCTGAAGAACCAAATTGAATTAAAATCCAGTTCAGAGGTGGTGCTACTTGCACGCTGTAATTTGTAACACCCAGAGTATACCTATGTGGCACAAATAGCTCTTAGACATTCCTTGAGCTTCCTGACAGTTTGATCCCCTACTGCTGCTGTCCTGTTAGGAAGGTGTTACTCAGTTTTTTTCCTGTCTTCTCTGGAAATTTCTCCTTTCTAGTTTTAACTTTTTAAAATGACATTTCATTTTCTTGATCTTGTACCAAGCATTTTTGTTTGAGTTACATTTCTTCCCTGGAGTTACTTTCGTTGGTACAATTGATGTGTCCTCTCTAAACTTTCATTTTGCTAGGAAAAGCAAGCCAAGAACTTTTAAGTATCAATAAACCAAGTTTTTCATTCTCAAAACCTCCCTGATAGTCCTTCTCTGCAGCTGCTTCAGTTTGATTTTTCTTTTTTTTTTTCCTGTTAAGTAGACCTACGTGTAATATTTGGTTTTAGTAATGCTTTTAAAAAACAGGAACAAAATGACCTCTGACTTGCTTCAAGCAAGGTATACTCAGAAGCTGTATCACATTGTTCAGGGCCTTTTCCAGTTAAGTTCTTGAAATCTTCAAAGGTGAAGGTTGCACTACTTTCCGCATCACACACCTCTCCAGTGAGTGCATTCTTCCCTTGCATCTAACAAGGGCATCCCTGTTGCAGCTTTGGAGGCTGATACAGCTGCCTATTGAAATATCTCAGCTGCTGCAGCCTTGGCAGTTAGACCTTCCTGCTGCAGTTAAGCCTGTTGATAACCACGTCTGTGCTCAGTTCCCTCAGTCTTCCTCGCCGCTTCCAGCTGTTTCTTACATCAGAAATACTAAAAAGTACAGGAGTTTCATTTTGTACAACATCTCCCCTCTCTTTATAAGACCACCTTAAGTTCCTCCTTTATGCTTATTGTTACAGTCATCTGTTTTGGAAATTTCTCCCACAGCTGTCACCTAGATATTCATAGCATACATATTTCTATGGGTAACGTTGCTAATTTATGTATTTAATAATGAGGCAGGAAAATAACTTTTTAAACACGAACTTTTGGGTCTCATGATGATTATTGTTCCAGGACAACTTTGCCTCAGCCTCTTGCCCAATGTAGCACGGCACATGGTCTTGGGGGGCTTCTGGCATCAGGACCATGACTGTCCTTGTTGCTTCCCTCACTGGAGTGCCAACGTTACCCTGGAACCCAAGGTCTCTGTTGGTGATCCTCCACCTTGTATGGATTAACCCAGTTTATCTTGCAGAGTGGAACAGAACACCTGAGCAGTCTCCCAGTGTGAGGGACACGGTCCTGCCTGCATGTCTTTGAAGGGTCGTGTATTGCTGCTGCTCCTTAAGTGGAGGCTTGAAACTCCACATCACCAGCATCAGATCCCAGGTTTGATTTTATGGCAACAGGTTCAACATTACCTTTTTTTTACAAGTCATTCCTGCAGCCTGTAGCGAGGACTGGCTGGTCTTTGGGGTGCTGCTTGCTTTCAGCTACCTTACAGGGCTATTCTTTCTCATGTGATGGGGCACACTTGGTCTCCTTCTCTGCCCCTTCCTTACCTGACAGGCACAGCAGACTTCTCCTCCAAGAAAGACTTTCTGGTCTCCAGGCCCCAGGGTATCTTGATCTGCTCAGTAGAGTACCGGTTACCTTAAAATTTCTCTTGGCAGCATCTGAATTTGTTCGTGGTCTCAGGATCCTGTCCTGGTCATACACAGCCTAACTTGACCAGTGCCTCTGTGTGGAATGAGACCAGACAGGCAACTCTTGGGTGATCTTGTTATACCCTTTCTCATCAGCAAAGCTACAGCTGCACAGCAGGAGCAGAGGAGACCCTCCTCTAAGCCTGCACT